>NC_067399.1:634392491-634649991 GCF_016432865.1 Antechinus flavipes | reverse complement strand
TACATCTTTCTTTCTTTTTTTTTTGAATGAATAAGGATCAGAACTGTAAGCTACAGGAATGAAAGATCTGTTGCCATTTTAAGTAAAAGAATGATTTTGAGAAGCAGTGGGGGAAGGGGGTAGATCTTTCCAGTATACCTGATATTGTTGTATCTCAACAGATGCTCACTCCATTTTGTCTTTAGAAAATTTTAACAGGTACTTGGTTATTTGGGACACACTATACCAGGGTCTCTTGAAAGGGAGCGACATAGATTTAGTCTGTGGCCTTTTAAAACAGGGGTTCTAACTTGAAGTGCCATGGATAGATGTCAAGGGGTCCATGAACTTGGGTGGGGAAAATCACATTTTATTTTTAGGGTCTTCTAATTGAAATTTAGCATTTTCTCTTATTTTTAAAAATTATTTAAAAACATTATTCAAAGAAGGGATACATAAGCTTGGCTAGACTATCAAAGTACCCCATGACACAAGGAAGGTTATAAATCCCTTTTCTAAAGGCTTAAAATATAACATTCAGTGACTGGAAGGACAGTTACCACTGTTACAATAAAGTTTAAATTTCATAATCCTTTTTTTGCCAGGGAAAGCTATCATGGGAAGAGCCAAGAGTTGCATTTGTGGGGATATTACATCACACTTTGGTTTCTGCTTCCACCCAGAAATCTAGGAAAATCTCTCAACTGAATAGTTTAGAAAGCAACTTTTATTTTCCTCTCTTGTAAGCCTTATAACCACAATGTATGATAGGTATAGATAGAATCTCTACTATAATTTCATTTGGTATAGATAATAAAACCATCTTTACCAATCCAAGTCACCGTCTTCTTTGCCATCACTTGCCTGAGGTCACACAGCCAAGTATGTCTTCCTGGCTTAGAGGCCAGCTCTTTACCTTCTATTCCAAAGTTTTATTGAAAGAACAGGAAATCAATAAGCATTTTTGTGACGAGATCACATTCTAAGTATATCCCATTGCCACCCATTCCAAACTCTTAGTATAGTGCCTTGCACATAGTAAGTGCCTAATAAATGCATGTTGATTTGTTGAGGATGAAGAATGTTCTTTACAGGAGTTCTTGGTGAGAGGCAGGTGCCATTGATTTACTTTTTTTGGCACTGTCCTCTGGGTAGGCATTTCCCCCTAAAAGTAGCCCCCTTTCCCCTCAGTTTTCCAGGGACTCTACCTACTCCTCTTGTGATATTCTTTTCCTAGTTGGACCCATGGCCTAGGTTGATGAGGCCAATTGATGAGATGTTAGACTAGGGATTTCCCTTTTATTACTTAGAAGTGCCTGGCCTCTCTGAATGTGCCCCAAAACTTCTGGGTGCAGGGTGGGAGTATTGCTGCTGTAGTTGCTGTAGACCAACCAGGAGCAGGGACATGGTCATTGGCTGCTATAACTCAGCATGGGCCACTCTTCCTTTGCATAAATGTACACACTAAGACCAACCAAGTACAAGGACATGGTCATTGGCTGCTATAGCTCAACATGGACCACCCTTCCTTTGCAAATAGTGCACATTAAGACTAATTCAGGAACAGGGACATGGCCAGTTGCTACTGTAGCTCAGCATGGGCCACCCTTCCTTTGCATAAATGTGCACAGTGAGACTAACCAGGAATGGGGACATGGCCAGTTGCTACTGTAGCTCAGCATGGACCACCCTTCCTTTGCATATAGTGCACACTAAGACTAATTCAGGAACAGGGACATGGCCAGTTGCTACTGTAGCTCAGCATGGGCCACCCTTCCTTTGCATATATGTGCACACTAAGACTAACCAGGAACGGGGACATGGTCAGTTGCTACTGTAGCTCAGCATGGATCACACTTCCTTTGCATATATGTGCACACTAAGACTAACCAGGAACGGGGACATGGTCAGTTGCTACTGTAGCTCAGCATGGATCACACTTCCTTTGCATATATGTGCATACTAAGACTAACCAGGAACGGGGACATGGTCAGTTGCTACTGTAGCTCAGCATGGATCACATTTCCTTTGCATATAGTGCACACTAAGACTAACCAGGAATGGGGACATGGTCAGTTGCTACTGTAGCTCAGCATGGGCCACCCTTCCTTTGCATATATGTGTACACTGAGACTAATCAGGAACAGAGACAAGGTCATTTGCTACTGTAGCTCAGTATGGACCATCCTTCCTTTGCATAAATGTGTACAACGAGACTAACCTGAAACAGAGATGTGGTACTACTTGCTGCTCTAACTTTTTTGGGCCTGACCTTAAAAAGCCTAGGACTCTTCTCCCATTCCAAGGTGAGAATGGGGTCCTAAGAAGACAGAAATGTTTTATGGGTGGGCATGGATCGAGTAGGAGAGGCTCATCACCAAGCTGCTCACAGGATGATAAGCTTTTTGGTCAGAGTAATTCTTGATTAAGTGTTGATTCAGTGTTGATTCTGAGGGATGCCAGGGAGAGCTCAGGCAAAGCCCTGTTTGCTTTCCACCATCTTGCTCTGCCTCTGGTCAGAGTAATTCTTGTATAAGAGTGGTGTTCTGTCAGTGAAGGGAATCCTCTCACCAAGAAGTCCTTGAAGTATTTCTATATCAAATGAGGCAATATTTATAAAGCACTTTGTCAAAAATACTATATAAATGTTAACTCTTATTGCCAGAGCTAGGTGGTACAGCTTTACATGCGGATTCTAGACCTATTGGATGGAGTGAGGGGATTGGAACTGTATCTGTGACCTCTTCCAAGTCAAGAGGGGGTTCCCTTCCGCAATGCCAATGGGCATTCCCGTATTAGTTCTAGAAAGGGTCGGAGTAAGTGTCAAAGGCCCATTGCCCTCTCTAAAGAATCAGCCCAAATAGAACCTGACGGACTCAGAGCACTAAATCCCCATTTTTTCGAAATCTGGGCAATGGGCAACAGTGAAGAACATTGAAGTGACTTCTGTTCTCTTGGATTTTGGGTGATGAGAAAGCAAGGGCAATAAGAGTCATGGTGGGTGTGGCACATTTTGTTCAGGTACCAATTTTAGTTGTACTCCATTTTCCTAATCTGTAAGTATCTTGCAGGATGGTTTTGAGGTTCTATAATGGACAAATTGAATAATCTACCCAAAACATTTTGTAAATCTTAAAGCTCAACATACATGACAATCTTCAGTCAATTAGCCTGTTTCATGTTGTTCTTTTGCTTTTTGGAATGACTTTAAAATATATGGATTGTACGGTTCTTTTTGTTGTTTAATCTTAAAATATATTGAATATTTTTGT
This sequence comes from Antechinus flavipes, assembly GCF_016432865.1. NCBI lineage: Eukaryota > Metazoa > Chordata > Mammalia > Dasyuromorphia > Dasyuridae > Antechinus > Antechinus flavipes. Next base: position 634,646,740 of record NC_067399.1, on the reverse strand, counting down.
ACCATATTTAAGTCAGAGAGTCACTAAGCATTTCTGAAACACTTACTATATAATAAGCACTTTTCTATAAACTGTGAGGATGCAACAAAAATACATTCCTGTTCTCAAGGAGTTTCCAGTCCAGTGGGGGAGATTACATGCAAAGAATTATATGCAAATAAAATATAAAAAATAGAAATTGGAAATAAGCAAGAGAGGAAAAGGAACAGTATTAAGGAAGATCAAAGTGTCTTATTTCTGCAATTACTCCATGAGTCTTTGATGTTTCTTATACCCTGCATAGTCCCCAGGACAGTGTTAGGCTCATAGAGGTTCAGCTAATACTACTGGAGGACACTCTTTCTGGGAATACAGATGCCTCCTGAGAACTGCTGATTCAGGGGGAATGAGCCAGTCCTCTACACATATGGTATATGCCTTTAATTTTAAACAGAAATTTCCTTCGACTTTGATGGGGGGGGGGTGTCAGGCATTGAGAAGGCGTGGAAAGAGGAGGGAAAATTCTTCCAAGATGCAGTTTCCTCCAAACTAGAGCTATGTATGCACTGCCGACCCCACATCTGTTCTTTGTCTTTCTCCTTTATCCCTTTTCTGATGAGATTCTACAGTGAGAGGAAGGGTGGGTAGGGCGAGAAGGTCACGGTAGACACAAATGGAGTCCAGTGTGAGGCTTTCTGCCAATGGGACCAAAGATTTCCAAAAAATGGGGATTTAGTGCTCTGAGTCCATCAGGTTCTATTTGGGCTGATTCTTTAGAGAGGGCAATGGGCAACAGTCAAGAACATTGAAATGACTTCTGTTCTCTTGGGTTTTGGGTGATGAGAAAGCAAGGGCAATAAGAGTCATGGTAGGTATGGCACATTTTGTTCAGGTACCAACTTTTATTTGTACCTCATTTTCCTCATCTGTAAAATAGCATGCATTGACAAGATAATTTCTAAAGTTCTTTATACCAGTCAGTCAACAAATATTTGGTAAATACCTTTTGTATTCCAGACACTGGAGATACAAAGACAAAAATGGTTCTGGAGTAACAAGTTATAGCGGCCACCCAACCAATACAGCATGATTTGTTGGAGAGACAGAGAGACAGAGGTGTGTGTGTGTGTGTGTGTGTGTGTGTGTGTGTGTATGTGTGTGTGTGTGTATATATGTAGGTGTGTATGTATTGAAAACTAAAATAGAGATGAGTTCCTAGAACAAGGTAGTGACCCCCGTTGATGCACATAAGTGATGAGCATGGTCAAACATGACAGAGGCAGAATTCAAAACCAGCACTTTTAAAAATTCCAAATCCACTGCTCTATTTGCTTTGCCACACTCTGCTTCCATTTTGGAAGGCCCTGTTAAGGTCCCAAATGGTACCCTTGCCCCATCTGATTAAAAAAAAGTTCTCATAACTCGCTTCATATAAATTTAGATTGCTCTCTGAGAGAGACTGAAAAACTAATTATGTTTGCAGGAAAACCAATTCAGCTTCTAGTTGTTCCCCTCTTCATTGAGTTTCCTTTCAGATTAAGGAACAATTCTTTCCTTCTTGCCTATGTTCACTCCACACACACACACACACACACACACACACACATCACATATTGAAACATACTATCAAAAGATACTGGTCTGTATTTAGGGATAGCAGAGCTTGTTGTTGGCCATCAGTGATGGATCTGATACAGACTGTATACTTTCTGAGAACTTGACTTCTGTGGTTAATGAAGAAATGAATGAATGAAAAAAAAGCATTTATTAAATACATACTGTATATATAGCACTGGTGATACATATACAAAAGCAAGATGGGCCTTGTTCTCATGAAATTCACAGTTTAGTAGGGGAGATAACCTATAAAAGGATGAAGCCTTCCAGTTCACTGAGACATCTGGGAAAGGAAGAAGGGAATCATTACCACTAAGAAACTATTTAATCTAACTTTGGACAAAGACTCTTGCTGTGTTACTCTGTCATATGGAATTCAGATTGTCAAGTCTGTTTGAGACTTCCCTCCCTGAATCAAAGGGTTTTTGTTATTAGAAATGTCATTAGAACACGACCTCATTTGCGATTTGTTCTCTGTTTTAGCTATTTTTTATCTAAAATGTTAGAGACCAATCTGGTCTCCCCAATTAGATTGCAAGATCTTTGAGGGAAGAGACTGTGTTGTATATACCTTTCAAGTTGCATAGTCGAGGGACCTACTAGAGATTCAGTCAACATTTGATTAATACAGCCCCTCATTATGTTGAGACACTCATATATTTCATGTGTAGCCCCCAAAGAGCAACATGGCTGCTTGCCATGAAGTGACCTTAACAGCATATACACGGTTCTATCCCCATAGCCTCAACCTCTCTAACAAAAAAGTGTATTTCTTATCTTTCCTTCAGACCAGGGTTGGTTGCTGTAATTACATATGTTCTGATCCTTAAATATATCAAATATATAGGAAGCTAAATTAGCTCTTATCTTGCTCCCTTTCCTCTTCCCTCCCCTCAGACCATATTTTGCTTCCTCTCTTTCTCATACTGGCTGCATTCGTGGAAGCAATGTATAGTGGGGAGCTAGGGGAATGTGTTGACCCTAATCCTTTCTTATACCTAGGTAGGAGGGAGGAGTCCAAATATCAATGGAGCCAAAGGAGAGATGGAGGCGGGTGGGTCTCCTGGGATGAGCCAGGTTGCCAACCCTTCCCCCATTTTCCTAACCAATGTTAATTCCGAGAACCTGGGACTGTTTCAAAGAGATAATTGGATCACCCAAGCCCTCCTCGTTAGTCAGGTAGAGTAGTCTTTTCCTAAAGAAACTCTTGACGGCAGATCATTGCTGCTCATTGTTTCAGGTAATTCATGGTTTGGTATCTGGGCTCCTTTGAAGTAAAAAAGACTCCAAAATATAAACCTTTCTCCTCATAAAAGAATCCACTTGTGTTATTTAAATCCCAGGGTTTTACATTACAATAGTTGCCCATCAGGCTTGGAGAGAAATAGAACTTTTTGTGACAATACCTTATGGGGTGTTCTTAGGGCTTAAAATGTAGCCTAATCAGGAGGTGTCACTGATGCTGCTGTTGAATAAATGATGTACTGTGGAAGAAAATGATTTATACAACTTCTTCAATAGGCGGTATAGAGTTCTCTCTTTCCAAAAGAAGGAGTGGGTGGGAAAGTGATTTTTTGATTAAGTTTTTCTGAAGTGGTTCAAGACCACACATTTTTAACATTCTCCACCCCCCTTCCCATATGGTTGACTCCCATTTGAACTTTCACAGTTTGCAAACATGAGTATGTTCTGACAACACTTCCCAAAGACCCCCTAATCTCTCGCATTCATTTGGAAATGGGAGAACATACCTCCCCCAGCCTCATGCATCTGGCTTTGAAGTGCAGGCTGTTTGGGGTCTTATTTCTGTCTTTCTGGGTTTTGGTTTCAAGGGTGAGTTTTCCCATCCTTGCATATTTATATTTCTAACACTGGGTCATTTTTCCAATGGCCCATGAACACTTACTGCAGTAGATGCCCAGATAATGGATGGGCTATAAATGTCTTAAGGGTCCGACTCTAGGTCACAAGAGTGGTCTAGTATTGTGGTCTGCAGAGTGGGGGCTAGTGGGCCAAGCATGGCCTGACTCCAGTGAATATTTGATCAACCAATCAAAGGATGAGAAGTGGATTATATTCCCTCCTCCCCTAAAAGGCTTGTCTTGCATCCAACCACATTACCCTTCTCCCCTAGTGGTCATCCATCCATCTGTAAGAAATTCCTTTGTGGCCTAGAGTTAGCCCCTCAGGACTTTTATAACCCATCCGTTATCGGGCATCTATTGAAGTAACTGTTCATGGGCCATCTTCCTCCCCCCATACTTAATCCATCCTCCATATCACCTTGAGGTTGCAGCAGGTGTCCTGCTGTCCTGGGGAGGTGTCCTGGGGAGTTGACAAAGATGGCAGAAAACAACGAGCAAAAACTTGCTTCTCTTTTCATTTTGGGTGGGCCAGAGTAAGTCACATAGGATAAATAGGCCATATATATTACAACCCATCCCAGACTATTCATTATATCTTGTTATATCATTATCTTTTTTCTCAAACTTAATGCTCTTAAAATTTTATGTCTAGAATAAAGCTTCTTAAACTGTGGGTCATGACTCCACATGGGATCACATAACTGAATATAGGGATTGCAAAAAACTTGGTAACAGTAAAAGGTATCAAATATTCTCAAATATACAAATATATAAAAACAAACAAACAAACCCATCTCAGTCAAGATTTGCTTTCATCTTTAATAATTGGTAAAATTATATATATACCCAAAGAATTGTTCTAAAATAAATTCTTCATGATTTATTATCAGTAAATGTTTGGTTTTTTAAATACCTATTTCATATACTTAAACATATCCAGGGTTGAGTAAAAATTTCTCAGGTGAAAAGGGGTTGTGAAGAAAAAGTTTAAGAAATCCTGGTCTAGAGTTACCCAGATTCAAAACAAGTGTAGTTCTCCCTAGCTCCACATAATCAATCAGTTGCCAAAGTCTTGTTTTTACCTTGACATCCTCTCTCACACCTGTTCCCTTTTTTTTACTCATGTGGCTACCATACTAGTTCATTTCCTCCTCATTTCTCCCCCACAAATCCCTCTAGAACCCATTCTTCATCCAGCCCTCCAAAATTATTCCTAAAGCACATCTATTACCTCTCTTCACTTCCCTACTCAATGGACTCCATTGGCTTTTTATTCCCTCCAGGAGCAAAAATTTTATCATTTTTATCTTATCCTTTTACAATTTATATTTTTGGAAAGTTTTATAACTATCCATTCAGTAGTATAGAGATTTAATTTATCAGTTAAGTGGTATAGTGGATAGAGCCTGGAGTCAGAAAAACTCATCTTTTTGAGTTCAAATCTAGTCTCAGATGCTTACTAGCTGTGTGACCCTGTTTGCCTCAGTCTCCTCATCTGTAAAATGAGCTGGAGAGAAAATTGGCAGACTGTTCCAATATCTTTGCCAAGAAAGCCCCAAATGGGGTTAGGAAGAGTCAGACTCAACTCAACTACACCACCAACAGCAACAAGTATATGCATACTAAGGATGAGGACCCACAATGTTTTTACTGAGCAGGATGCGTGCTCTCTGAAGGCGGAGCGTCAGAAGTCATGATTTTTAGTCATGATGGATCTGCCATTTGAAAGTTCAGTATCAGTCAGTAGTGTGCCATGAGTGGGATGTCAAATTTGTTGCTTCTGCCTTCCTACCCCAAATGTACTAAAATGACCTGTTCTGTGAACCAGAAAGTGACATTTGTAGACAATCACCCTGACAAGATTAATGATTTTCAACATCTGGTTGATTTATAAATTGAGTGAACTTTACCAAATCCTGCATCATGAAAATATTGTTTCTGTTGCTATCTGAGTACCAAAAGCATCCTGCTTTGTTATCTTTTTTTAACCTTTAAAAAAGTTTTATTTTCTTCAATTACATGTAAAAACAATTTTAGTAGTCAGTTTAAAACAATTTTTGAGTCCCAAATTCTCTCCTACCCTTTCTTTTTTTATTATAGCTTTTTGTTTACAAGATATATGCATGGGTAATTTTTCAGCATTGACAATTGCAAAACCCTTTGTTCCAATTTTTCCCTTCCTTCCCCTCACCCCCTTCCCTAGATGGCAGGTTGACCAATACATGTTAAACATGTTAACTGCTTTGTTATCCTGACTATGTGTTTCTGCTTTCCAGTCTATCCCATAGACCTGAGAACCAAGAGCATCCCTGCTTTGTTATCTTGACCATGTGTGCCTCTGTGTATTCTGGGTTTCCTTTGGGCTTAAAGCAATAATCTGAATATTTGTTGGTACATAGCATCAATGTATACTTGGGACTGAACCATTGGGAAGATGGGGAGCAGGAGGATAGGTTTAGCATCCTCCAGTAGTCCTGTATCCTTCATTATTGACTGGCTTTGCCTTCCTAGAATATTAAGCCAGCCATTATGGTATGATCAACCAATTGAGACAATTCCTATCTGATCTGATGATGATTGACAACTCAACCAGCCAGAGAAAATGGTGGAAAGAAGGCATGGAAATAGGTTGCTTCCTTTAAAATGTTATGAGCCCATAACTATCTAGGAGGTCCCATTAGCACTACGCTTCTAGATCCTAAGGTGCTGTGGCTAGCCATGCTAAATGGGTTTGACATCTCATTCAGTGGACTTGTGTTCATTTATATGTATGTTTTTAGCTCCTGGGAAATGAGGTTTCCCTGCCCACCTAAAACCTGCCCTCCTTACTGCCGCCATGAAGAGATGGTCACCTCTGGTTAAGCTGTGCATTTGAGTGTAGCATTACTAATCAGCTGCATAATTCAGGGGGAATATTTTGTAAGCTCTGGCCTTGTTGCTCATTTGCAAGAATTATGGACTTTGACAGAACTCTGACAGTGCAGTCCTCCTTGTCATATTTGTAGTAATTACTATTCCTTCCCTCTAATTACTTCTCCTCCCTGTGATGAGCTCTTTCATCATTCTGGAGGGGGACGTTCCTCTCTCCTCTCCCTTTGCCACAAACTGTTACTCAAGGGCTGCCTCCATTTTGAGCTGGTTTCTTTCATTACTGTTCTTGTCCAATACTCTCTTCGTTGCCCTATCTCTTGTTTTCCAGTCGCCTCTCTGACAGCTGTTACTAGTCCTGGTGAAGAAATGAATTGTGCTTTTAATTTTTAGTACCTTGCTTCTGAAGGTCATCTGTCAACTGCCAGTCACCTGGGACAAATTCCTTCTCCCTTTTTTCTCCCCTCCAGCTGAAGGGAGGACATTAAGTTTTGGTGCTGCCTGTCACAAACTGTGAGGAGGCTGTATTCACCTTGGGAAGCTCACCCAAGATTATAACCGGGTCTCTGAGCCAGGTGGAGAAAAATAGCAAAGGGAACATAATATTTAAGAGTCTAAATGTGCTGAGTGGATGCTTTGAAAACCTAACCTCAGGCAAAAGGCTTTCCGTTCAGGCTTGTGACTGATGTGGAATTGTCTACTGTTAATAACCAAGAGATTGAAGACTCAACGTGTCCATAATTTTGTCTGTCAACTGGAAGACTCCAAGACATAAACTTGCTGGCATTATTTGATTTTGCTAAAGTTCCCCATTCTGTTTTCCTTGCTTTGACCATGACCTCATTTCTGTCCTTAATTGACCAGATGAAATGGGGGGTCCCATTTTAGCTTTCCTGCTTGGCATTTTGCCTTTGTTTCTTCATGTGGTGTTTGCTTTGCAGTAACTTTTGAACTTAAATTCTGGTGCCATTACTGCAGAATATTAACATATACCATAAATGCTTTTTTTCCCCTAGTTCTGTCTTCTTAAAACAAAAGAATTCTTTTGTTGGTCATATTTTTGGTAATTTAAAAATTTTATTTTAAACATTTTACCCCTTTTTAAGTGAACTTGACAGATATCCACAAATATAAACATTTCCATATCTAAAGAAGAATAGGAAAAGTAGCTTGTATGTAAAACTGTGAACCTCTGTTACAGATAATTTGGTGTTTAGAAATATAGTAAACTTAATACAATAGTACTAGAATTGTTCCATTAGTCTGAGATCTTGAAAAAAAAAACACTGTTATTTCAATCCAAAACAAATATCCAAATGTATACACTTTGTAATAATATGTGATTATGGTTAAATAACACAAATTTATAGTTTTAAACAGTTTTCAATGAAATTTGATGCATTGTTAGAAATCACAGAGATGTGCAATTATATGAATGAATGAAAAAATGATTTATTAAATATTTGCCAAGTTGTGCTAAGCATTGGGGATATATAAATACAATGGGGAAAGACATTTTAAGGAACTAATAGGGTGAAAATGCACAAGGGGGAAGTATGGATTACTTTGGTTTAGAAAGTTAATAAGATTATGACTGCAGTTAGTAGGGGAGTAGGTTGACCCAGTACATCCAGGAACAATGGCCAAATTAATTTGATTGTAGTTTTTGGTTCCAGAATTTGGGAACAAGGCAGCTTTCAAGGTTGTAGAGAAAATCACCTGAGTGACAAGTGAATTTTTCACTTCATAGGACCACTAGTGCTAATGTTTCTAAGAGTAATCTCTATGTTCTAAATGAAGAAGTGAAATCTATTTTTCAGTAGATGATTTGATGTTTTGTGTTGGTCTGTTCTATGGTAATTGTTCCCACCTCTATGGCTTTATTTCTAACAAATAGACTGATTTTGACCAAATTGACAAAGCACTGAATATAATGAATGTTTGATTTTTAGTTCAGTCCATTGTTTGGACCCTACAATTTTTGGGATAATTTGAGAAAGAATGTGGAGAAATGGCTAGAATGTTGGACTTTGAGTCAGGAAGACTTGGTTTCAAATTCTGCTTAAGATTTACTAGTAATATGACTGTACAGATCACTTATTCTATCAGCCATAGTTTCCTCATTTATAAAATGGAGGTAATAATAATAATAATAATAATAATAGCTACCTCACAGGATTGGTTTGAGAATCAAATCAAATACAATCAAGCAACCCTCTGAGATGTCATCATCATCATCAAGAGCATCATCATCAAGATCATCATCATCCTCTTACAGATGAGGAAACTATTGTCATTGAGTAATTTTGAGAAAGTGAAGAGAAGTTTCAATACACAGTAGCAGGAGTTTGCTGGTAAATATTTAACAACCAACTCTCTAGAAAAAGTAGACTTAACACACTTATAAGCTCAATCTTCAGCATTAACATTTTATCCATCATTTTTAGATAACAGTAACAAAATCAAACCATAACTTGTAGTTTTTGCCAATTTCCGAAGTGTAAGTGCTCATACGGAATATTTAGCAATGGGCTTTTAAGCCAGTACTAGCTGTCCCACAAACCCCTCAAAAATAATTTGTAGAGAACCTAAAGTAGAAAGTGGACAAGAGACACATAGGAGGAACAGGTATGGATAAGTTATAAACTTTCTCATTAGAGGGAACATTCACATTCATGAGGTCACAGACCCATGTGACCTACTAGAATATCTTCTCATCAGAAATAGAATTTAGTCCTAGGGAATATTATTGTTCTGTAAGAAATGACTAGCATGATGATTTCAGAGAGGCCTGGAGAGACTTACATGAATGGATGCTAATGAATGAAATGAGAAGAACCAGGAGATCATTACACATAGCAACAATAAGACTATACAATGATCAATTCTAATGGACATGGCTCTCTTCAACAATGAGATGATTCAAACCAGTTCTAATTGTTCAGTAATGAAGGGAGTCATCTACATCCAGAGAGAGGACTATGAGAAATGAGTGTGGTTCACAATATAGCATTCTCACTCTTTCTGTTATTGTTTGCGTGCATTTTATTTTCATCATTTTCTTTTCTGGTTTGATTTGATTTTTCTTGTACAGCAAGATAATTGTATAAATATGTGTGTATATATTGGAAAAAAAGAAATAGAATTTAGAAAATCCATTGAGTTTTGACCTGAAACTAAAACATGCAATTTATCTTTCCAATTTATAGCAAAACCAAGGCTAAAATTCTTTAAAAAATATTAGCAAACTGTTAAAGAATGCTCAAAATATTGATAGTTTATTTTTCAATCAATTTCATTTTTACCAAGTTGTTTTTGTTGATTTTTGCATACAAATTGCAATACTATTTTTTAGTTATACTTTGATCACAGATTCAATAGTATTTTTTTGTATTAAATGTCTCCTTATATCATGAGCAACGAGAGAACACCAGTTAGAATACAATAAAAACCTAATTCCTATGCTTCCATCAGCTAGGTTTGTGGTATTATCTTTAAGGGATGGAGCCATCATTAGCCTCGCTTTCCTGTTTGCCAACATTTAGTAGCTAATGCTCTCTAAATGAAATTGTGTGATAAACATCACTTCTATGACACCAAAAGGTAAACCCCTGAACTCTCCTGGCTCAGGGAATTAATCCCAATGGGACTAATTGAAGGAGATGAATGCACATCTAAATTGCTGCCAGCTAGACTTGGATGGACAGTGAGTTCTGGGAGCACAAATGCTGCCTGTGTTTCCTTGGATACTTCCTGATGGGACACTTTCTTAGGGATCTGTGGGGTTTCTTCTGGTCTTCTGCCAGCTTTTCTATACCGAGAGAAGTACCAAGTATCTATGTGAAGATTAAAGTATGAGTCTTCAGGTATAAGGGAGGGTTATTCCTGATTCTATGGTGACATTAGTTCTTGGGAGGGAACTCCTACTCCCCAAAGTGTTTTTGGAAGATTTAAGAGCCCTAATTGATTCCTTGGCATGTGCTTGAGCTTGTTGATGGTCTTTTCCAAATGCAAATTGGCCAGAACACAAGAGCCTCACTTGTGAACTGTTCCACACTCAGCACTGGTCTTTGGCCTTGTTACTTATCCAAGACCATCAGTAGCTTAATATATAGAGACTGTTGTCAAGGGGAAAATCTTTTATGGGTAAATTCTCATAATTCACCTAAAGATGATAGTCAATTATTAACGCTAGCAGGTAGTTAACTCATGATGCATATTGTACTTTGCTTGGCTTTGTATCCCAAGGAGGGCTTTGACAGAAGCAATGGCCATTGCAATATAAAGGAGCAGAATCTTTTGTTGAAGTTAAAAGGAAAAAAGAACCTGTTGTGCTTTTGATTTACGATACTGTAAATGGCCATACTTCAAAGAAAATGATTAACTCTTAACACGCTGGAAATTGGGAGTACAACAAACTCAACTCACTATAAGAGTTTCTTTTACTTAGAAGAAGAATCTATCAAAATGATAATAATCTATAAATATAGATTTATATTTTTATATACTATACTATACTATAGTATATAAACTATATTTATAAACTATAAATAATAGCAGTAAAAAGAATACCACTGGCTTGATCCATTATTTAGCATTGCTTCAAACAATAGAAATTATTTAACAATGTGAGGTCAGTTATGCCATAATAAAAGTTAGGGTAATAACATAAGACACTGACTAATACCAAAAAGGCCACCCAGCACATCCCAACAGTGAATGGTATTCTTAGAGCTTAGAAAGGAGAAAATCAGTTTGAATTAGCACAGTCAAGGAAGACTTCATTGAAGAAGATGAAATCTGAGCTGACTCTTTAAGGATATTTCAGATTTAGACAGGTGGAGAGGAGATGCTAAAAATCCATATAACAAAAGGGAAGTTTGGAAGTGAGTATAGCCATCATTAGAAACCCTAAGGAGGCTCTTATTAGAGGAAATGGTTCCTGTTGGAGAATAATTAGTAACAGAGAGAATATGGCTGGGTTAGGAAGAACAATAGGCTTATTTTTGGATAGTCTCTAAAATTAATTCTTTGCACCTTGCCCAAAGCCTAGCGCAGTACATTCATGTATTACTAGGAGTTTCACATTAGTTGAATGGAATGGAGTTCAGCATTGAGTATGAACAGTAAACTTTCATGGTTATTGTATATCAGGTATTATAATGTTTCAGTGGTCAGCATTTTAATGTTGCCATCATAATCATCATACTGACAGATAGCTAATGGGGGGAACTGGGCTTATAGTTCAAATATGGTTTCTTATACTTCCTAGCTGTAAGTCTTTGAGTCGAATTTTTTTCATTTGAAAAATGGGAATTATAGTTCTTTTAGTATCTATCCTGGGGCAGTTAGGTGGTGCAGTGGATAGAGCACCACCCCTGAAGTCAGGAGGATCTGAGTTCAAATCTGGTCTCAAACACTTAATACTTCCTAGATGTGTGACCCTGGGCAAGTCACTTAACCCCAATTGCCTCAGGGGGGGAAAACAGTATTTATCCTTACAGAGTTGTTATAAGGCTCAAATGAATTCCTCGCAAAATTTGAGGTGTTACATAAATATCAGTTGTAATTGGTTAGAATTATAAACTATTAGAGGTAAAGGTAAACATAAAAGGTAACATTTATGCAGTGCTTTAAGAAGTGCCTTCTTCCTACCCCAGTGAAACAGTGAGCATAACAGGGCTTGGTAAACCTTTTGTATTAGCTCTCACCATTGAGGTGAAGAACAAATCAGGGAGGTAGCTTGAGGAGGTGACCAATGTGCTGGGGAACAGTGGCAGAGTGCCAGCCTTGGAGTGTCTTTGGTGGAGACACCAAATTCACATGGCCTCAGATACTTACTAGTGGTAGCAAGTCACTTAACCCCAATTGCCTCTGCCAAAAAGGGAAGAAACAAAAAGAAAAGAAAATAAAGAAGAGAAAAATGCAGGTTCTGGGGTTTTATCTGGAGTTTCAGAGATCTGAGTTCAAGTCTTATCTCTAACACTTAATCTCCCTGGTACTTCATGCCTTCATTTTAACGTGAGTGGGTTGGGGTAGATGGTGAGGAAAGTATTTTTGAGGCTGAGATCTAGTAGTCACTTTCCTACTAAGATGGCTTAGTAGATGTCACAGTGCTTTGTAAATAAATGAAAAATAGTAAATTTAATTGAATTTTGGGTGGCTTGCCTGTGTAGATAGCTATGGCTGGAATGACCCCTTTGTCATCAGCAATTTTTGCTCCATGGTCTGTCTTTAAGTGTTCTGTCTCTTAAATTTTAATAATTTAATAATGTGGTGAGAATTAGGTAAAAATTAGGTAAAATATAAGCATCTGAAATAATGTCTGAGTAAAGCAATTACTGTTCAGTAAGTGTTAGGAATCCATTGGATAGTACTAGTGTTAAAGTTAAATAATGTTAAAGTTTTCAACTTTTGAGTTTTTTGATTTGATTTTTCTTTAGGCAATGGGGGAAAGAGCTGATCTGGAAGTGCAGTGGCCCAATTCCATTGCAGCTTGGCAAGAAACTTTGACAATCTTGGTTTCTTTAAAAAAAAAATCTTAGATAGCCTCTTGCTCCTGGAGACTCACCATATTAGTGCCAAACTTTGTGCATACACCCATTTAGCCCTAGCCTTACTGCAACTCAGAACTCCCAAACACAAGTGGTCTTTCAGCCTTAGCTTTCCCAATAGTAGATATGCTGATATTATTTCTTTCTACCTCTTCAGCTGATAGTGAGTTTGGGTAGGCTGATATGAAGTTTCCTGGGTGGGAATCATATTTAGACTGGTTTTACATTATTCCCTTGACCCTTATGGTCCAGTCAAGCTTGACTTTTAATGGTATATGAATTATTTGGGAGATGTAATAATTTTGACATGGTTTCTTTTTGGAACAGTGACATTTTGGGTCTTTCTGCTGACATTAAGATGACTTAAAATGCCTGACTTTGAGCCAGTGAAGAATAGTTGAATTGATTTCTCCAGCTTTATTTAGAGATACCATAGTGGTTAGAGTGGGGAAAACAAGCATTTCAAGGATTGTTCAAATCCACAATGAAATGGGACTGGTCCCACCAAAGGGCAAAGGAAGGTGTAGTCAAAACCAAGAAATGACAAAAACTGATCGATTAGTGCTACAAAAAAGTCTAGTTAATGCTCCTCCAAATAAACAAAGGCCTCCAGAAGGATAAGGAAATTGGAGGACTTGTCATTGGTTTTTTACATCACAGGCTTCTTGAAAATGGAATAACAATGAGAAGACTGGTGAAAAGAACAGCTATTAATGGTTGTTATGAAGGAAAAAATACCGCTGGCCATGAGTAGAACAATATAAAGACTAGGGATTGGAAAATGATAACTTTTATTGATTTTCATTGAAGACTAGATCACAATTTTTGCCAGAAGCAATTCAGGTGAACTTATAAGATTTAGGCATCTTCATAAGACTAATAAGACAGGCTGTTTTGAAGATTTTAAAAAAATTTTAGTGGGTCTGGAAGTCTTGTTCCTGTTGAGGACTTGGTAAACTCTGATAAATATATTGATATATTGAAAAGCAAGGTAGTGAAAGGTAATGGAGTCAGAGCTGGAATATTTACTAGAGTTTGTGAGTAAATCCCCTCATCTTTTCGCACCTTAATTTTTTTTTTTCATCTGTGAAATAAGTATGTTAGACAAGATCCTTTCTAAGATCTCTTCCAATCATAAAACTATATTCACTAGCAAGCCTTTCATAAATGCTGGTTGAATTGAAATGAATTGAATTTGTGCTTATAGGAGTTAGATTAGGGAATGAGAGTCAACTTAGTATCTTTTTGTCCATTTTTTAAATGGGATCATCCACAGGGACTAAAGCTTACACTGTGCTAGCTAGACCAAGACCAAAAAACTTAGGAGAATTAGCTCTTTTCTCTTTGAAATGCCTTCTCTGGGGCCTAGTGGTCTTGATTGATGGTCTCAGTTGCTTAGCCAGTTCTTTGCTAGACTTCTTGCTGCCACATGGTACCTTCTTTCTCCCCATCCCCACAACACTTTTTTTTTATTTCTGGAATTATAATGGAATTAATTCTGTCATTGCTTCTGAAAAGGATAGTTCAATCTACTTCCCTAGGGTTCTAGTCACTATCCCTATAACTTTCCAAATCAAAATATCCCTCCTTGCGCCACCATACTTTAATAAAGTCTCCTTCCTCATATTGAAATGTACATTCCTTGAGATCAAGAACTGTCTTCACTTTCATGTCTGAAGTGCCCAACATATGAATAACCTCCCTCCCCCCATCCTCTTTTTCCTTCCCCCTTCCTCCCTCCTTTCTTCCTTCCTTTCCCTCCTTTCCTTCTCTCCCCTCCTTCCCTCCTTTCCTCTTTTCCCTCCCTTCCCTCTCTCCCTCCTTCCCCTCTTTTTCCTTCCCTCCCTCCTTCCTTCCTTTTCTCCCTCCCTCCCTCCTCTCCCTCCTTCCTTTTTTTCCCCTCCCTCCCTCCTTTCATTCCTTCCTTCCTTCTTCCTCTTCCTTTCTTCCCTCTTCCTTCTTCTTCCCTTCCCTCTGTTCCTTCCTTCCTTCTTTACTTTCCCAGCATTCAAGTTGCTCCACCTATTGAAAGTAGTAAATGAATACACACAGCAATTTTGCTTCCTTCTGGACTAAACTCATGACTAATATCTTCTTAGGTCTTTGAGGAATCACCTAAGAATTGTGATTGGCAAGTACCTCCTTTTGAAACCATTAGCTCAGTATTTGAAGATTAACTAGACAGATGAAAACATTTCCAGTAGAAGAATTACAGAGCCTATGCACTCACCATGTGAAATTGTTTTGTTGTGTGGGATGACCCCAGTAAATTACCAAATATTTAACGCTGATAATAAATCAAGTACTGAGCTGTCTGGAAGAAGCAAAGGTATTTTAATAATTAACCAGCTCTTTCTAGAGCCTCTTTATATGATGATTTTCTAGACTTCAAATCAGTCCTCCTCATCCAGGCTCCATATAATATATAGTTATTTCAAATCAGCTTTACTTACTGAGCTTTTTCTGGTAATGGAGCTTTGTCAGCAGAAAGCACACATACCTGCAAATGGTGAATGATAGACTTGTGTCAGATGGGAGCTGGAGAGCTACTTTCTGTTGGTAGATGGATTAGTCTGAACCTGGAGCTCAAAACTCCCCAAGTGTAATAGTTTCACAGAAAAGGTATGTCTGAAATAGCATGAGTGCTTTATCATTCAAACCCCCTTATTTTCTGCACTGAAGCCTAATGATGTTAAGATTATAGTAACTATAGTTTCATGGTGGCCACTCATGGGTTGTGTATGTTTATATAATGTAATCTTTTCATTGTTTCCTCCCTGCCCTGTCTCTCCTTTCTTGCTCCTCCCTTTGCCCCTCAAAATCTGCTTATACTTTGAAAGTCAATTCAAGTTTATGTATCACTATGTGTACGTCTCTACCTGGTAGGTTTATGCTGCCCTGTCTACCACTCCCTATGAACCAATGATCCTCCTTTGGCTATAAGTAGGAATAAATGCAGAGATAGAAAGAGCTTCCAGAATGGCGCATTTCCTTTAGATAAGAAGCGATCATAGAAAAAGCTGATGTTCTCTGACAAAAACATCACAACTACATTTTGGTGATGGAATTTCAGGTTTGGAGAAAGAAGAATATAAGTATGAAGCTCTGGGGATCTCAGGCCCTTTCCTGACATATTTCTGAGAAATAGAATTTAACTGGGAGACTGGGCTATATGGGTCAGAAAGCTGTGATATCTCAGATGTCAGCTTGAACATGATAGACCCATCCTGTTGCTAGAACAATGTATGGACTGGTCCTGTGCAGTTGTGAACTCTAACATCTGGGCAGTGGGAAAAGTACTCTCTTATCTGGAGATGGACTACCTGACTTAGGGGGACAAGGGTTGCTAAATTGTTTACACTTTGCCTATATTTTATTCTTTCATTGTTGCTCTCAATGGAGGTTCTTTGGAGCTATCCGAGAAAGTAGGTGCTGTCAGCTAAAAGGCTTTCAGGGCTTCCTAATCGTGGCTTGGTGTTTTTTTTTTTTTTTCTTTTTTTTTCTTTGCCTTTCTTTTTATTTCATCCCTTTCCCATATCCAGTCTTTTTGAAATTGTTAGCCTTCATGTGAACTGAAAGTGACTTCAAAACATTGGAAGAAAATAGTCTGAAAGCTCTGTGCCCGCTCAGCTCCTGGTAAGCGGAAGCAGTTGGCAAAGAATTTGGAGCTGCTTTTGCACTGACAGGTGTTTGTGTGTCAGTGTGGTGAAGGCTTTTGATGACAAAGCCACTTAGTTTTCTGTGTCTTGCCCTTCCCTTTGAGCTGAGGAGTTAGGAAAACTCCAATAAAGTGACTGGGTAATGGGGACAGAAAGTTGGCATTTTTCTCTCTCTTCCCTAGGAGGCTTTGAGTTTAGTTTGTCAGGCATAAGGGTAGGCAACTCAAACTCTGTATCTGTTACAGTCCTCCATGGTCCCTACCAAATCAAGGGTCAAAAGTGGGATGATCTAGAGTGGCGGCTCACTGGGAACTCCATCTTCCCCCGATTAGAGTGGGGTCAATATTAGACTCTTGGGTTGAGTCACACAGAGGAGCTGAAGAATGAATTTATAACTTCTATCATTGTCAGCAATCAAGATTGAATCTTGACTCTACTTGTGGCTATCTCAAGTTTTATTCTTATTAAGAGGTAGATATTATTGATTTGGGACTGAATATCCACTTGTTTACAGATGAAATCATGTAGCCTGGTGTAAGTGAGGATAAGATCACGTTGTAGATATTTGCCATGGGATTACTGGTTATGTGCTATAATTGGAATGAAACACCTGAATACTGAATTCTTGATTACTATTCTGTGAGGAAAAATCATTATAGAAAAAATGGCAACAATGCAGTGGATGAAAAGAAGAATCTATATCTTGATGATATAGAATCATACCCTGATGAGAGACACCCAGTAAATACCATTGATGTATTGCAGATGGCCATAGATTTAGTTCAATTACCTGAGTTCAATTTAGTTTTGTACTACTTTTTGTTACTTAACTCCTCCTTTGAACTTAAGTCTCCTCAAGTATAAAATGAAAAAAATTGTGTTACGTGTGGTGTAATGGAAAGGTCTCTAAGTTGGACATCTAGAAAGAGGTCCTGGTTTGGAATCCTGATTCTTCTACTTCATATCTCTCCGACTATGGGCAAATCACATTGTCTTTCTGGGCTTTAATGCTTCACCCTCATTGATAAAATGAGGATCAGATGATTGTAGTTCAAACTTCTCTGAATGCTAATGAGAAGGGAATTGTTCTAGCCAACTATTTGTGTGAAGACCCATAAATACTGTCAACTCTTGGTATTCACTTTATGAATTTGCTGTGGTGAATTCTAAATACCTGTCCGATTTATTTTTTATAATCCAGCACAATTCGGTTTGTCTTACTTAACTGCTATGCACTGGAAAACACAAATTTATTTTAATGGATTCCCAAGTCAAATATCTTTAGGAAGGAAAATCTACTCCAACAACAACAATTTTCAAACCTACTAAAATTATTTTTGTGTTATCTGTTACTTGGAATTATCCATTCATTTACTTCTTTTCCACTGATATGGATAATCAAGGATTGATAGCACTTAGACCAGTGGTTCTCAAACTTTTGTTTTAAGTATCTTTATCCTATTAAAAATTATTGAGGATCTCTCCAAAGTGTTTTTGTTTATCTGGATTATATTTATAGACATTTACTGTATTGGAAATAGAAACTATTTTTGAATTTGTAGAGCCTCTAAAAGGGTTTCAGAGATCCCCAAGATTCTCTAGACCATACTTTGAAAACTACTGACTTAGACTAAGGGAACTGGGCCTTCTTTCATCTGGTCAGCATTATTTTCAAGTAATCATTAAACTTCCAAATCAGAAAGATTAAAGACAAATTTATGTAGTTCAATAATTGTTGAATACAATAGTTGTTTGAACCTGGGCAAATCACTTAACCACTCTAGGTCTTGGCTTATTCATCTTGAAAGTGACCCCATTAGATCCTAGATTCTATGTGTCCAGATTTACACTAGCCAGGATGTGAGGTACAATAGATATGGTTCCTGCCCCTGAGAAGCTTCTTCTGGGTAAGGAAGATAAGGCTAAGCAGCATATGGATCACAACAGAGAGAAAAGATGAAATCAAATGCGAAATAATCTTATAATTAGATACAATTCACTAAGCGTTTATTAAGGGTCCACTTAATGTTAGTTTTTATGATAGGTATTGGGCATATAAGGGCAAAAAAATAGAATAATCCCATTCTTTGAGGAGTTTTTATTGTACTGGCATAATGACCTGTGATATTATGAAGAGTAATATAGAGAAAAGGAAGATGGTGGAGGTAATGTGTTGCCATGGAAAGAGTTACAAACAGAGGACTTGGGTTCTGCTCTAATGCTGCTCTAATGCCTCCTATCTGCATCACTTTGTGACTCAACTTCTCATCTGTAAAATGAAAGTCTTGGATTAGAATCCAGTGGCCTATTGCCTGTTTTTGTAGCAGGGCCAGTGGGCTGGAATCAGTCCTCGGTCCTCAATTTGCTAACTTTTGCTGAGGTCCTTTTAATGAATGCTCCAATGATGTGTGAACACTGGAGTAGTTAGAGAAAGTCTCAATGGAGAAGACATTTGAGCTGGATCTTGGAGGTGAAGGGAGGTAAGATTTATATGGGAAGGAAAAAGAGCATCTCAAGATAGGTGACCTGCAGTCAACTCAAGGCCACAAACAATGGGCAGCAGGAAAGATCCTTGAAAATAGGGTTGGAGGACCTGGTTCATATTGTGATCCTTGTGTTTATTACTTGTATGACCTGAGAAGTCAAGTTTCCCAGACCAATTTCTTCATCTGTAATAGGAGAAGCTGTGATTAGCTGATGTCAGTAGGACTTTTCAGCTCTTAATCTATATTTACATGAACCACTGTGGTCATCATTTCTCTTCTATTACATTCATAGATTACTGTAGGTACCTTTCAACTGTCTGTTTAGGATCACAGGCCCTAAGAGTTAGAGCTGGAAGAGATCTTAGGGACCATCTCTCCTTTTACAGATGAGGATCTTGAAGCACAGAGAAGTTAAGTACTGGCTGAAGTCACACAGCTAATAGGTGTCTGAGGCAGGATTTTAACTTTGGTTCTCCTGGCCCCTAGTTCAGACTTTATCCTCTCTACAAGGTGGGGTCTACACCAGCTGCTTTTTTTGCATTGTCCTTTAGAGATTTTTTTCCACTGTTGTGTCTTTTCTTAAGCAGGAGATATTCATCTAGGATAGGCAAATTTGAGGAATTACATTGCTATCAATGCAAATACCGTGCAAAGAATTCTGGAGTCAACTTGTGGGTTCAGATCCTGCCTCAGATGCTGACATGCCATGTGCTCCTGGACAGTCACTTTTTCTCTTCCCGGGTCTTAGCTCATCTGTAAAATGAGGGGGTTGAACTCAAAGACCCTTGAATTCTCTTCCAGATTTTCTTTTTGATTCCGTGATCCTGTTCTTCCTACCTTGTCCTAGGGAGGGGGAAAGGAAAGGCAACATTACTAATGGAAATTCATTTTCTCATGTGAAGTTGGGACTTTTTACACATTCCTTCCCAGCCAGGAAGAATTATTATTTTCCTGGCCACATTTTATTGGGCCGCTTCGCGTTCTCATTACGTTGAGGGGGCCACTGTTGCTCCCACCAAGTGCTTAAAGATGCTTTGAGGCTGTGGTTCATATTAGGAGGAAAGTATTTGTCACTCCAACTCTCAGAATTGAATTTGCCTGAATTAATTATGATTTCCACTGCGTCCCCCTGGGCGGTGTTGTGGGGGGAAGGTAATCCTTTCTGATGTTGTATAGAAAATCAATTCTGGCCCACGGCACTGGCAGGCTGTGGGGGGAACTTGTCACCTACCTTATGGTCTTTATTTCTCATTCCTCTGGCCCCTTTGTTATTTTTCTTTTCCCTGGGCTGGTTTGAGAAGCCACAAGAGCTGAGAAACAGAGCTTGGAGTGATGGATAAGGGTCCCAAGATGGGCGAAAAATGACCTCGACCTTGTGGGTAGAGGTTTCCAAGGCAGCCTGCGATGTTTATGGAATATTTTCCACTGGGGGAGGAAGCCCAAACGGCTCTTCCTTTGACTTAAAGGGGTCAGGTGGACAGCCCTGACTCATCTTCTGGGAAAAAGATAAGGCCTGATGAATTTTTTTCTTTCAGAGGGGTGTTGTGTCTCTCCCTCTGAAGTGCGCACAGTCCCCCCTCTCTGAGTTTTTCTTGTCATTCATAGACTCTGGCCATGCCAAGGGAGACCCAGTGTGTCGGTTCTCTCCTGGCATGTGACTGTGGGGCCATAGCTCCATTGGTCTTGCTAACTGACCCCTTTGCTAAAAGTTTAATAGGGGATAAATTCACATGTGAATTCATAATCCTCTCTGCTGAATCAGGAGTATTCCTTAACAAGCATGCAACAGAGATCCTTGCATCTTTGTGTTTCCCTCTGACCCCTGTTCCTTTGGTCCCCTCCCTCACCTCTCCACATTCCTGGTGCCGGGGATACCTTCTCCAAAGAACAGAATCTTCAGTGAATTCCCCACCGAGGGATTGTGGGAAGGTGCAGCCCGTGCAAACTGGAATGTTTTAGTTTTTAAACCCAAGGGAGAAGGAAGATTTTTTTTTTCCTTTCTCTATTTATTCCTCTTTAGCCCCAGTTTCTCTTATAAGTTGTGACTTAAAAACCTTTCTTTACTTGCACATTTCTTGTAAAAATCCCCTCCCCCACAATTGCTTTTTATTACTTCCTGTTCCCCTCCCCTCCCATTGGTGTGGGTTGCAGTTAGTCTTACCTACACATGTCTATAAATACTGCAAATATTTTTGATACAATGTGCATTTAATCAACTTTTTGTTACTGTTATGCAGTTTGTGTGGAAGAAAATTGTTTCTGTCTTAATGTTCTATTGAAGTGCCTTTGGAGTGATGATATCATAATCACTTTAATACATTTAAAAGCTTCAAGGCTTAGCATTTATTGAACAAAGCTCATTGAAGGAATCTAACGGATGTCTTGAGGCTTTCCGCTGCTGTAAAAAGAGCACCATTGTTCATAGTCCCTGTTACAAAGAAAATCTGAATTTTTATTTTATTTTTGCACCCTATTGGATTTATTTTTCAAAAGCTTTCCTACAAGCACCACTAACAAAGGGGCTGCTTTTTTTTTTTTTTAAATGAATCGTTATAGATGTCAGTGTTGACTCCTATGAATTTAGCATTAATAATAGATAATGTTCTGAAATCCTCTACTACAAAAATTCTATGACCCAATCTTTGGGATTCTAGAGTGAATATGAGTTGGGACAGAGTGGGAAGGAGAGATTGGATTTACTCTACTTGGCCCCCGAGAGCAGAACTAAACAATAGGTGGAAGTTGTAGCAAAGCTGATTTAGGCTTGATGTAAGAAAGAACTTCCTTATGTTAAAACTACCTCATAGTAAATTGGGCTTCCTGCATGCCCTGTCCCTGGAGATGTTGGGGCAAATGCTGGATGACCACGTGGGTAGAAGGGTTCTTAGTGTGGTGTGGAGTGCACTGGATGGCTACTGCAGACTTCTGACATCTGGAGAGTCTGCAGTTTTTGGAGACGGTTTTCCACATGCTCCATAATTCTTGGGGATCAGGGATTCAAGGGTTAGGAAATCACTGCACAATTTCAGCCTCAGAGACCTCGGCATTTCTGTCTCTAACTGCTTTGGAGAGAGAGAGGATCAAGGATTGAGAGAGAGTCGTTCAGGGATATACCAACCAGTGAGACTGAGATTTTGGAAAGGGGAAGAGGGTAGGGGAGGGGGGTCAGTAAAGTTTGTTGTTGACTGATAGCTTCCATGGTGAAATAATGGACTGGAATGTTCCAGGCCTTAGGCCCTTCCTAAAGTATGGCTTAATCTCAGAGACAGAATAATGAAGGAAAAAATTAGGGCCCAGAGTAGAGAACCCAGTGATAGCTCTGTTTGTACTTACAGATAGAGGATTGTAGGATTTAGGGCTGGGAGGGACCTTAGAGATTGTCTCGTTCAACCCAGTGATTCCTGTGGCTGGGGGCAGTTGAAATCATGAAATCTTTAACTTTCATTAAAGGAGGTCCTTGGGCCCTTTGCTAAAGTGTAACTGTTGGGTATTGGTTGGGGAAACAGATGTGGATTTAGGTAGAAAATAAATTAGGTCTTTAAGGAAGACACAATTCCCTGCTCTGAGATACAATACTATTTGATATGAACTTTGGAGAGAATGAGACAAAGTGTTTGTATTAAGGTGTTTGTGTGTGTGTGTGTGTGTGTGTGTGTGTGTGTGTGTGTGTGTGTATGTGTATGTGTGTGTGTTCCCAACAGGGGGAAGTTTCCTGGGGGAAGTGACATCTGAGCTGAGTTTTAAAGGATAGTTAGAATTTCAACACATTAGGAAGGGCAAAAAGGACAGTTTAGGCATAGGGGGAACAGTGTGAACCAAGGACCCCAGGGCAGAAAAGCTCAGTATGGGCTGTAGGGACAACTTACCACCCACTTAAGCTCAATTTTGGCAAATAATTCAAGGTAATTTTCTGTATCACACTGTCACAAAAAGGGAGGAAGACTCTGAGAGAGAATGAATGGTGGCTGTTTCCGGAGCGGGAGAGGATGGGTTACCCATTTGTCCTTCATCTCCTTTGTCTTCATTGTCATCACCTCAATAAACAACTGCTATCTCTCCTAGATTCCTTCTTGGACTTTTTTTCTCCTCCTAGCCACAAATATCTTTCTTCTTTGTTTTGCCCTTGGATAAAGGTTACCTGTGGCTTTGCTAATTATCGGTATGTAGTTCTTTCCCACTCCACTGATGTGAGGGACAGTGGAATCATCAAGTGAGTGAGTATTAACCACCACCTTCTTACCATCAGGCTTATGACCTGGCTGATGGAGAAGATTATTTGGCACTGGCTTTTCCAAAGTGGAAGTGATTATCTGGCAATTCTTTAGCTTTTTGTTTTTTTATGGTGTGTCCCACAACTGCCCCTGCTGGAATCATCCATTCCTAGGCTGATGACAAGAGGATCCTGTGTTTTGGGAGGAAAGTATTGCTTGTGATTGGGCAGTGATTCAGAAAGACATTCTGTGGGGCAAATGAAGTAGTTTTGCTATAGTTGTAAAGTTAACAAACAGATCTCTCATCTCTCTCTCTCTCCTCTCCATGCTACCCCAAGCCAGGGCATAGTATACATTCAGTTATACCCATTCCAGTACCTAGGCAAAGGATTGGGACAGCTCCCCAACTCCATACAATTTCAGACTGCTTTTCTGTGATTCCTTTTTCTTTGTGAGATTATCCTTGATATTCATTTTAATGTTATTTTGTCCAAATAAAAATGGTAAGTGTGAGCACAAAATGATTTGCCTTCGAAACCATGATCCTCCACAAGCACACGCTTCCAATTGACTATTATATCTGCCTTTCTTCTTTGTTGGCCCCTCCATCATTTCCTTTCTTGGAGGAAACAAGCATGTGTTTCAGTGGACATTTTCCACAATGCATATGCCAAGGTGAAGGTTCTGTTAGCAGTTCAGCTAGTGCTTTCTGCCTCTCCAAAGTCCTAGCAATCCAGAAGTCAAGTGCTTTCTGGAGAGATTGTTCCATGAAACAAACTATTTTTCAAATACTGAAGTAAAAGTTAGACTAAATGCCCATGGCACTGAACTCTGCTCATTCTCAGGTTGTGAACAATTTCAGGTAAGGTTTCTAACTTTCGTTTATAATTGTTCAATTCTAAGCAGTCACTGGGATATGTGGAAATGGAAATGTATTATGAAGGTACTAGAAGCAGGGGGATACTATATATAATCTTAAAACAATGCTATTTTCTGTCTTCTATATTCTTCATCATCCATTTCAATCTTTTGACACTTAGCTAACCTTAAATCATCAGTTGTTATGGATTATTATTTGCTTCCTGTGTGTCTTGTCTTCACCTTCTATAATTTGACTTCTGATCTTATCATTCAAATGAAACTTCATTCAATATTACCAATAATCTCTTAATTGCCAAATCCCATGACCTTTCTCCCCCTCATCTCTCATCCTTTTTTGACCTCTCTGCAGCATTTCTCTTTGTTGACCACTCTCTTTTTCGAGATCCTATTACCTCTCTAGATTTTCTTGATGTTGTTCTATCCAAGTTGTCCCTTTATCTGTTTGACTTCTACTTTTCAACCTCCTTTACTGGATCTTCATCCATGACATGACTAACCATAAGTGTCCCTCAAGACTGTCCTGGGTCCTTTTCTCTTTTTCCATTATACTGTCTCACTTAGTGGTCTCATCTCCCATCAATGATCAATGATCATCTCCAGAATAGTACATTAAGCTTAGTCTCTTTCCTGAATAATCAACTGCCTTTTGGATATCTCAAATTGCAAATCCCAAAGATATAGTAAACTGGTCAAAACAGAATGTAATATCCACCTACTATCTCCAGCCTTTCCTTCTTCCCTCAATCTCAGTGATTCCCATCAATATCACTATCCTTGGAATCCTCCTTGCAATCTTGGTTTCATCCATAAGATCTCACTCTGACTCACTGCAGTCTGATTCATTGCTAAATCTTGTTTTTGCCTCTATGACATCTCTTGTCCCTTTCTCTCCACTCACATGGCCACCATACTAGTTCAGGCCTTTATTACTTCTTATTTTCCATAACACAATAGACTTTTCATCAGTCTCTTCTCATTCCAATTCAGCCTCCGTTCAGCTTCCAAAGAAATTTTCCCAGAGCAGATATGACTGTGTCATTCTCTTATTCAGTAAACTCTGATGGCTCCCTATTACCTCCAGGACAAAAAATTAACTCCTAGGTTTGTTATTTAGGGCTCTTCATCACCTGTTCTTTTCATATCTTTCTATAAGTCTTCTTATATCTTAATCTCCTCCACATACTATAATATCAGCTTTTTTGACCTCCTTGGTTTTTCTTGCCCATTACTTTCCATCTCCTCATTTCCCACTTTTGCATTGTATCTCTACCATGTCTGGAAAATTTTTTCTTTACCTTTGACTCTTTCTTTGCCTGGCTTCCTTCAAGACTCAGCCAGATTCTACCTTTTACAGGAGATCTGTCCCAAGTCCCCCCTAGCTGTTAGGGCCTTCCTCCCTAAGATCACCTTCCTCTACTCTGTACATGTCTTGAACATACCTAGTTTTTAAAATGTTGCCTTCCCCATTAGAATTTGAGCTCTATGCTTTTTATCCCCAGTACTTAATACAGTGCCTGGCACACAGTCAGTACTTAATAAGTGCTTATTGACAGACTGATTAATTGATTGCTTGATTGTAAGCTCCATAAGGACAAGAATCATACATTATCCCCCTTTTTTTAGAGCGGAAACCTTTAGCATAATTTCTCACCTACTGAAGGCCTTTTAAAATGCTGTAACTTGGTGGTTACATGGATAGAGCAGCAGGTCTGGAATTAAGGCTTCAGTTTAGATCTGGCCTTCACATACTTACTGGCTGTGTGACTGTGGTCAAGTCACTTAACCTCAGTTTCCTTCTTTGTAAAACAAACTGGAAAAAGAAATGGCAAACCATTCCAATATCTTTGCCAAGAAAATTCCAAATGGGGCCACTAAGTCGGACACGACTGAAAATGACTTAACAATAGTAACAACATAAAAAGGCTGATTTGTTCTGTGACTGGAATTTTTTTTTGTGTGTGTTTTTTTTCCTTATTTCAGGCATTAGACTATCTATCCTACTATTGACAAGTATGGGTGGAAATTAGAAAGAGGCCTGATGGAGCCTGATATCAGGAAAAGTTTCCCAACATGGCAGCACAGTGCTATGGTTAAGGGGCTGCATTCTGAGTCGAGAAGACTCGAGTTAAAATTCTGTATCTAACACTCAATATGTGATTATGGTCAAGTCATTTAGCCTCAGTGAGCCTCAGGTTCTATATCTGTAGAAGGAGAGGTTGGACTAGATGTCCTCTGAGGTCCCTTTCAGCTCAAAATCTTTGATCCTGTGAATTAGAGCTGTATAAAATTAGGATGAGTAGCCTTCAGAGGAAGTAATTTTCCTTGCCTTGGAATTTCCCAAAAGAGGCTCTGTGACTGCTTGTCATCTATGTGACAGTGGGGATGCCTTTCATGTATGATTTGAATTAAATGATTGCCGAGATCCCTTTCACTGCCCAAATTCCATTATTCTGTGATTTATTTTAAATAAAAATAAAATTAACTTGTAGACTCACAGTTGGAGGTGCTGGTACAAGAGGAGAGAGGTTTCCTTAATTGACCACTTGAATTTGAACAACACATTAAATGCCTGTTATGTATCAGACACTGGGATAGGCACTTGAGATCCAGATAAGCAATTCCTGCCTTCGAGAAGCTTACATCTTACTGCAGAGTTTATATTCATGTTACATTAGCTTTCCTAATCATCTGAAGTGGGGTATGACAGAAAAAGGGAAAGATCTTTTGAAAGCCAAAAAAGATAGATAACATTTTCTAACTTTCTTGGGATACACAATGGCCCTTTGGAGAATTTGAGCAATCATTAGCCCTGATAGGAGGACAGGGATGGGGCTTAAGTAGAATTCAGGAAATATGGTAATGGGGTTAAAAATGAGGTAGAAAAGGAATATCAAGGACATAATAATGTCAAAAAGCATCTGTTAAGCACTTAATATATGTCAAGTGCTTTGCTTGGCACTGGATCATATAAAGAAAGGCAAAGACATGATTCATGCCCTCAGACAGCTTATAGTTTGCAAGAGAACTTACAGACAACTATGTAAACCATATTATGTGTGGCTGTATGTGTATATATCATATTATATTGGTAATTTTAGAGGAATTTTAAGGGAGATGAAAAATAAATTCAATGGGTCTGTAGCTCTTTTTGGAGTACTGGATTTTGCTGTAGCCCAGGTC
The DNA here is from genome assembly GCF_016432865.1 of Antechinus flavipes. Classification (NCBI taxonomy): domain Eukaryota; kingdom Metazoa; phylum Chordata; class Mammalia; order Dasyuromorphia; family Dasyuridae; genus Antechinus; species Antechinus flavipes. The sequence continues at coordinate 634,619,439 of NC_067399.1, read as the reverse complement.
TCTTCAGCCCCTGATCAGAGGCAAATTCTCCCTAATTTGGGGGTATATGGCACGACTGGTGAGAATCTTAAAATGGACAAAGTTTTTGGTGGCTCCCCCCTCACCACCTCTTACCTTTGGAAACTCCACGTGTAACACATATGTGCTCCTGAAGATCCACGACTCCTTTGCCTTGGGACCCACTCGGTAATGACATGGTTGCAGAACTGGGTGCTGGCGACTCTAGGCCGACCGGGCGGGGGCCCCGCCTTCTGGAGTCAGAGGAATGGAAAGTTTGGCAGGTCGGCAGCTGGAGCCCTGCGTTCAGGCCCATGTCACATCATTATCAGAGAGATGCCGGGAAACCTGGAAGGAGTTCAGAGGAGAGAAGCAAGCCCGATTAAAGGGCTTGGAGGGATTAAGGGATTGATTTATGAGGAAAGATTAAAAGAATTTAATGTGTGCTGCTTGACTAAGTGGGTATATGATAATAGCCTGCAAATATCTAAAGGGTATACACACACCAGGGAAGGAGAGGAATTAGTGGCAGGGCCAGGAAGCTGCTCGAGCAGTAATGGAGGAAATATTTTAGGAGGGAAAAAGTAGGCAAAGGGAAGGAAAGATTTGGGGGCCACTCCAAGAGACTCTGCTGGCTTTCGGGACCCAGTCTCTGGGACACAGGTTCAATAGCACTTCCTGGACCCTTTGGGACCTCTTTGAAGGCTGCTTGTTTCAAGTCTAAATTCAGCTGGGCAAGAAGAGAATGGGGTGATTTTGGAAGGGAAAGTTTACAAGGTACATGAGAGAAGGAAGAAGGCAAGGAGGTATTGGGAAGGCCAGATGACAGGAGATTTTAACAACCAGAACTAAATAGCCACGAGCTTCCTGATTGTATGTAGAACTTAAGTGTCTTGATAGATGAAAACTGCCTGGTTTGGGTGAAGAGGAATTGGATGTTTCCTTCTGCTCAGTCAAGTTGTGATTAGGAGCCACAGAGCCATCCTGGAGTATGTTGAAGCAAACTCACACTGGCTAGGGAAAGCTGATTGTTAAATTTTCAACGTAAGCATTTATACCTTGGGCAATTGGCAAATGAAACAAATCTGGGCTTAATTTATTATTTTCTTGATTATCTAAACTGAAGAAGTGAAGAAAATATTAATAATGTAGATTAAATTTAAAAGTGTGCATTTTTTTTCTTCAGATGCACATAACTGCATCTCTCAGCAAGGGTAATAATTAGGTTTCTTTACCAGCCTGGAAGTGAGAATTTTTGATCTTAGTCAGCATCATATAGTGAAAGAACACTGGAGACCAAAGTGCTAATCCTGACTCTGGCACTACCAGCTATGTGGTTAGTGGGCTTCAGTTTCCTTAATTGTGAAAAAGGGGTAGAGATTTGATTAAATGGTGTCTCAGGTCTGAGAGGCAAGGTGCTGAGTGGTGGAAAGAACCTTGGACTTGACCATCTTTACTCCTTATCTTACCGTTGTGAGATCTTGGACAAGTCATTTAACTTCTCCAAGCCTCAGTTTCCCTTCCTGTGGAATGGATATACTAATCCTATCAAATTCTTCCCTTTCAAGTGCTTCTCTTCTGGAGACATTAAATAAATGGAGATTGCTCCAGCTCTTACAATTTGTGACTATATGATTCTAACAATAAATGATATTTACATAAAACTTCTGTGCTTACAAAATGCTTTCTGTGCTTTATTTTATTTTGTCCTCGTAACCACCCTGTGGCTTTCTTCTATTTTACAGATGAGATAACTGAGACTTGAGCCTATGTGGCTTCTTTGGTCCCAATTATTGGGTCACAGCTGATATTTGGAATGGGATCTAAACTCCAACCATCTAAACTTCGTTGTCTATGTCAGGAAGAACGCTGGTCATTGATTAGTTTTGGAGTCAGAGGACCTGATTTCAACTATTGGTACTGCTACTTTCTATAGTTCTTCTTATTGATTTGGACCTCAGTTTCCTTGTCTGTAAAATAGTGACAGACACAATGGACAGAGAAAGGGATTTTTGGAGGCCAAAGGAACTGTGTTCACCAGACTCAGGTCCTTATTAGCTTTTTGGCCTTGGGAAGACACTTAGCCTCCTTTCCTCATCTGTTAAAAAAAAATCACCAAAACTGGGTTGATAACAATAGTACCGACCTTATGAGAATTAAATGAGTTAACACAGTAAAGCCCTTAGCAAACCTTAAAGCCCTACATAAACATCAGCTCGGTAGTGCCATAGTGCATAAAGTGCCAGGCCCTTAATCTTAATGAGTTCAAATCTGACCTCATACACTTTCTAGCTGTGTGACTCTGGGCAAGTGACTTAACCCCATTTGCCTCAGTTTCCTCACCTGTAAAATGAGCCAGTGAATGAAATGGCAAATGATTCTAATATCCCTGCCAAGAAAACTCCAAATGGGGTCACGAGGAGTCAGACATGAGTGAACAATGACTGAATGACAACAAATCATTACTGTTATTGTTACTACTCCTCCTACACCATCACTAATATCAGCACCAGCATCCCTACTACTAATCTAATGAGAAAAATGAGAAGTTCTCTAAAGTCCCTTCTTGTTCTAAATCCCATGATTCCTTAATTTTGAAATTTAAAAATTTGACAGATCCTAAGGTCAGCATTCTGCTGACCTCAATGTTGTACACCTGTGAAACCGAACAGTATACTTGTGCTGTGGCAGGAAACTGAATCGCTTCCATTTGAATTGTCTTGGGAAGATTCTGAAGGTCACCTGGCAGGATAAGGTATCGGATACTGGGGTCCTTTGTTGAAGTAAACTGCCAAGCGTTCCAACTCTACGGCAGAGAGCCCAGCTCCAACGGGCCATCCACATTGTTCGAATGTACGCTTGTCCAAAAGAGTCTTTTATGGAGAACTTACACGGGGGGAGTGCTCACAGACAGAAAAAGCGATGCAAGGGTACTCTCAAGACTTCTCTTAAGAACTTTAGTTAACTGTACACCTGGGAGACACTGGCCCAGGACCACACACATGAGAGAAGGTGCTGTGCTCTGTGCGCAAAGCAGAAGTGAATCAGCTCAGAAGAAATGCAAGATGCTCAGGTAGAGAATTCACCCCAAATGTGCACATGGACTGTTTGTCTGACCCGTTTTAGAGCACTGACATCATATTGGTCTAGTCAGCCATAGTCGGGTACTTAACTTGATTCTCATATAGTGATGTCATTTTGTTCCTCTTTTAGGACAAAGAACAATCACCAACCAATCAAGGCTAGCATTTCTTTTCTTTTCTTTTTTATTATTAAAGCTTTTTATTTTTCAAAACATATGTGTGGATGATTTTTCAACATTAGCCCTTGCAAAACCCTGTGCCCCCAAATTCCCCCCTTCTCCTATGCCCTCCCCTAGATGGCAAGTAGTCCAATATGTGTTAAACATGGTAGAAATATAGCTTAAATCCAACATAGGTATACATATTTATACAATTATCATAAGGCTAGCATTTCTTTAAGGACTTGTGACAGATGAGGGGGCAGAGGATGAGTTGCTCCCATCACCATTTGCTCCCCAAGCACTTCTTAGATCAAATCCACCTTTTCTTCGTGCCTTTGTTCTCAATAGTTACAATAGTACCTTTCACACTTGGCTGGATAATTCCTGGATCCCATGTATATTGCTCTTTCCATCCTTAGTAAGATTTAGATGCTGCTTTTCTTGGAAACCATGAGCTCTAATAAGGAAATCTCTGCTAATAGCTCTCTGGTGCTATTGTACTTGAGATTTGCTTATCTTTAGTATCCTTCTTTCTCTCTTGAATACCCTGCAGGAATCCGTTGAGTTTAACTTTAATAGGGCCATTTGAGGAATACATTGACTAATTCTATACAATCCATTATTTCCAACTACCATTTATAATTGGCATTCTCCAGACAAGACTATGGATAGCAAGTTGTTCCATAGATTCTATTATCCATAATTTTATTTTCCATGCAGAAGGTTTCCCTCGTTACTCCCAAACTCCTTGAACAGCATTTAGAGATATAGTAAATCCATGAAAACACTGGATTCCATTCCTGTTTCTGCTCAGAGAGGAGGAGGGACTTGAAACTTTGAAGTTTGTCCATCTGCAAATGGACTCAACATTCTGTTATCTGCTTGTGGATTATGTACTTTGAGAATTGTCTATGATGAATCTTTAAGGGCTGTGCTTTCTTTTGCATCTCTAGGTTTTATGTCAGGGAATAATAGTACTATTAATAGGAATAGGAATAATAGTAGCTAATAATAATAACTGGCATTTATATAGGCTTTGGATTTGCAAAATACTTTATAGATATTATCCTGTGTGGTCTTCACATAAACTCTGGAAGAAAAATTCTATTATTATTCTCATTTTATAGATGAAGAAACTGAGGCACATAGAGCTTGTCCAGGATCACAGATGTCTAGGGTGAGAGTTGAATTTAGGTAGTTCTGATTCTAGGTTGAGCATTCCACCCTGTAGCACCTAACTGACTTTAATATTAGCCTGACTCTAACACAATTAAAAATATTTTAAGATCCATTTTTAGTCAGAACTTGGCTTTCTGAGGGAGGTAAGTGGTACAGTAGATAAAGCACTGGATTTGGAATCAAGAAGACTACTTTTCCTGAGATCAAATCTGGCCTTAGATACTTATAGCTATGTTACCCTGGACAAGTCACTTAATTGTCCCTCAGTTTTCTCATCTGTCAAATGAGCTGGAAAAGGAAATGATAAACCAATATTTTTGCCAGGAAAACCCCAAATGGGGTCATGAAGAGTTAGATATGACTGAAAAATGACTGAATAACAAACTGAACTGACCTTCTGAACTTGATGGTTCCAGAACTATCTGTTTTTATTTTACCTGAAAGTAGTCTCTATTGGGGAATTTGTTTTACTCTTCTGCATTTATTTAGATGACTCTATGGTCTCATTAATATAATCATTCCTCTGTAGATTACAGATTTCACCTCCATGCTTTCTTATCCCTTGAGATTCTTTTATATAGTGAATACACAAATTTTTATTATGTTCAGGTATAAGTTCTCTTTGGATAGGAATTATCTTATTTATCTTTGCATCTCCCCAATCTCTAGCATGGTTTATTGCACACAGTAGATATTTAATGTTTGTGCAATGAATGAATGAATGTCTATTATTAGGAGACACCCAGTTTTTGTACTTGAGGTTGCTGTCCTCCTTTAGAAGAAATAATATGGCATATGGAAAAGAACTTTGAATCTGGAGTCCACATTTGTTCTTGAGACAGATCAGGACTTCTTAACCTGAGGGTCCACAAATGTATTTTTGAAATATTTTGATAACTGCATTTCAATATAATTAGTTTTCTTGGTAGTCCTGTATATTTTATTTTATGCATTCAAAAACATTATTCTGAGAAAGTGTCCATAGGCTTCACCAGGCTGACTGCCAGAGGGGCCCATGACCCCTAGAAAGGTTAAAACTTACCCCATTCCTACCCTGGACTGATGATGGCTAAGGTTCTTTCTAGCCCCGAGTCTGTGATCCTTTGATTTTTGTGTTTAACTCGAAAGAAGCCAGATTATTATAGAGTCTGTGGCCAAGTGCATGAGGGCTTTTTTATGGCCTGTGCATAAAAATATAAAATCCAGGGAGGAACCACTTTCTCCAGGGAACCCAAGTTATTAGAGGTGAGGTTGTTGCATGCCGGTTAATGGCCCATTTTCTTTATTGCAGCTTCGGCAAACTTACCTGCATCCTTAAGACAAAGAGAAGTGTGTCTATTTGAAGTCACCCAGCCTTGAGCCTGGTCTCACTGACTGTGGCTCTCTACCATAACACTCAGCAGCACGGTTTGGACATTGCATCTTAGCTGGAGAGTCGATTATTGCAACAGCAGTTGTGCAGTGAGAAGCCTTAGGCTCTGGGACTTGAGCATGGAAGAATTCCATCCTGGCTCCTGAGATTCAGTTTGTTGGTTTATAATTGGCCAGGTATCCGGGATGCCTTATTTCCCATTCACTTAATGAAATATTAGTGTTACAAACCATGACTATTGGTTTATAGAAGCTATAATCCCTTTGCCATTCTCTGGTGCCTTGGTTGGGAATCCGTTTGTGAGGGTATTAACCACTTTCTGGTTTGCTTCAAGGTGGCTGTCTGATGGGTCGTTAAGTACCAGTGATGCTCGATTCCTCTGGGATTCTTTTGATATAACAGTGGTTATACTAGGAAGAAAACTCATGGGAAGTGATGTTCATTCGCACCACTTTATGGAGAAGATGGCAGAGGGAGAAGAGGAATAAAGGCAAGGAAACATTCTTGCACTTTATTAGTTTGGAAACAACAACTTTGGGGACATTTTCGTATCCTGTAAGTCAGAGGCCAAATTGGTAAAGAATTCCAATAAAGTTGAATCTTTCTGTCCATGTTCCTCTTGGCAATTCCGTAGTCTGGTCCTAACCCTATCTCCACTCAAGTCTAATCTATCTCCTATCTAAAGTATTAATCCCCTTGACAATATCTCTAATGGGTACTCTAATCAGCCTTGACTCAAAGGCTTTCAGTGGGGGGAAATGCTACCTTCTGAAGCTACTTATTCCACTTTGCACTATTGTAATTATTAGGAAGCTTCCTTTTGTGGGGTTGAAATCTACTTCCCTGTAACCTCTTGTTAATTGTATTGGTTCAGTGGGGGAATAATAAGTGCAAATTTAATATTTATTCCAAATATTAGTCCCGCAAACATATGAAGAGAGCAATCATGTCTCACCTAAATCTCTTCTCTGGGCTTTATCTCTATTTCTTTCAACTGATTCCTGTATGGTACCTTAAGGGCATCTATCTGATCACCTTTAATTGTGGCAATCAGGACAAACCAGAGTATGTTTGATGTCACCTGAGCAGGTTAGCAAGGAGTTCATTGAAATGGGAGGCAGCTCATTCAGTTTTCTGTGGGACTTTTGCTTGTATTTTTTCTTTCCTTGGACAAGCATATCTCAGCTCTGGACATTTTCTGTGTCTGTTCTCATGCCTGGGATGCTCTCTCTCCTTATCTTATCCTCTAAGTTTCAGCTAAAATTCTACTTTCTAAAGGAAGCCTTTCCCAACTCCTCTTAATTTTAGTGCCTCTTATGTCTATGGCTTTTTTTGTACATACTTTACCTGTCTCTCTCATTAGATTGTAAGTTTCTTGAGGGCAGGGGTGATTTTATGCCTCTATTTGTATCACCAGTGCTTAGCACAGTCCCTGACATGTTGATGGAACTTAATAAAAGCTTAGTGACTGATTGTCTAGATGGAAACTGATGGATAGACGGATGATTTGGAAGTTCATTGCTCTTTCATGACTCTTCCTGCTGTTTTTGGACTCAGGAAGATCTGGATTCAAGGTTGACCTCTAACACGTGTAGAGCCATGAGATTTTGAGTCAGAAGGACTTAAAAGTCATTAATCTCATTGAGCCCTAATTTCCTCATCTGTTAAATGGGGATAATAATACTGCTTCCCCCTTGTGAGACTCAAATGAGCTACAGTCTTTGCAGACTCTTAAACCCTATAGAAATGTCAGTTAGTAGCACTTCTTTGATATTTGGTGGTTAAGAAGTGGGATAATTCTGATTGCTTCCTTTCTCATCACTGAAGTACTTTTGAATATGTGCTAAATGCTGTGAGGGAATCATCCTTGGTCAGGAAGCTTCTCTCGGCCACTAACCACGCTGTTAGTGGACGAGGAGTTGCGGTGTCGCCTGGTTCACGAGTGTGTTTCTTTCCTTTCTCCCAGAATGGTGCTGTCTGGTAGGGACTCCTTCAGTGCAGAGGTTGGCGTTAGCTCAGCTGTGCAGGAGCGTGGCATTCGGCTGCAGAATTCATCCTGGTTCTGGTGACATCCGATGTACGGGGGACGTCTCAGCGATGGGGGTGACTCACCATTACTCACTGACAAGACAGTGACTTATCAGTCTCCGGATAGGAGGCAAGCTCCGCTGATCAGTGAGGATTCCCACAGCAGGATGTCCTCCCGTCTCTTACCTCCTCGCCCTACTCCATCTCCAGCCCCCTCTGAGACACAGTGACAGTGTGTTTGGAAACAGATCTCTTGAGTCTGACACAGAGCAGCAACATGATGATGGGGAAATCTATGAAGAAGGGGAATTCTGGTCAAGGAAAGAACCCGAGGTTGGGTCCGGGTCTGGACGGTCAATCAGCCCCGTAGCCACTTTTATATTCCCCGTTTCCAAGGTACTTTTAACATAAGTTAGCCAAGGCCCAGAAAAAGGCAGCTAATATGGTGGAAGACCTTGGGTCTTTGCCATATGAATATTGGCTAAATGAACCGGGGATTGTTTATCCTGGAAAAAGGATGACTTCAATGTCTTAGCCGCCTTCTAATATTTGAAGAGCTGTCCTGTGGAAGTGAGAGTAGACTTGTTCAGCTTGGCCCCAGATAGTCGAGCTAGGAACAGTGGGTGGAAGTGGGAATGAAGTCAATTTAGGCTTTATGGCAGGTCAAAACTTGAGTAATCCCAAAGTGGAATGCGCTCCTTCCCCAGATAAGTGTCTTCTCTTCCCCACCCTGCCATCCCCATGAGAGGTCTTCAGTCCAAGGAGAGCTGTGTGCTCCTGGGGCTGAGGTAGAAGGGATGCTTGTCCAGTTAGATTTCGCGGTTGCCAGTATCCTTTCCAACTCTGAGATCCTGTAGTGCTGAGCCAGACACCTCCTACTGAGAAAAGGGTGGAGAGGAAAGGGAACTTGAAGACTTGAAGGTGTGTGTTGATGAGAATTATTTGTGTCAACATGGAAAGGAAGGCAAGGAAATTAAAAAAAAAAGAAGGAATTTGGATTTTCAACTTCACACTTTGGGAATTATGGTCTTCCTGTGGTGATCTCTCCTTCCTCCCAATATTCTGCTGTCTTGTTCCTCCTCTTCCTTACCAGCTTCTGTAGGAAACCTTTCCTAGTTAGCCCAGCTACTAGTACCTTCCTTTCTCAAATTAGCTTCCCTCCCCTCTCTAGGCATCTTGTATATACCAAGTCATTGGCAGGTCACCTCTCTCATTAGAAGGTGAACCGCTTGAGGGCAGGGCTTATGTTTGCCTTTCTTTGTATCCTCAGCCCTTAGCACAGTGCTTCATAAATGCTTGTTGAATAATGAGAAATAAACACAGAATGGTTCAAGGAAGTCTGGGAGAAAAAAGCACTTGTCAGAAATATGAAAAAAGGGATTTTCTTTCTCCTTTTCTCTCCTTTCTCCCTTTAAGGAAGCGACATTCTTTTTCCTTAGGCACAGAAGGTCGGCTCCCTTTAATTAGCTGTACATTTCCCATCCCCCTTTATTCTGAAGGCATCTATAAAGCCAGGACCTAGTAAAAAGCAGGTACACAGCTCTCAATTGAGCCCTATTGATGCGCCAATATAGTTTTAATTGTGTCGAGGTTGTCTTGCCAGAGTGACACATTCAGGAGCATTTTTTTTTTTTTTTTAAAGCTCAGCATTTGTAACTCTTTCACTGTCTGGAGCTCTTGAATTATGAATGTCTCTGCTGCATTTTTGGTTCCTCTCGAATCTGTAAAATTACTTCTATAATGTGTGCAGGGTAATGTTAATATGTTTGCTCGGTGGTATGAAATTATTAGCATTCCTTCTTGACTTCATGGAGTTTGCTTGGCCCTTTTAGATGCAAGCCCTTGGTTCTGAGAAGAGGCAAATTATATTGTTGTCCCCCCCCCCCCACTTCCCTCTTTCCCTTTGCTTGTCCCTCCCTCCTCCCTCCATTAGCAATCACTCTGTTGCCCAGAGTACGTGATAAATCCACCGCAGGAGCTTCAGATTTGCCATAACATGACATAACCGATCAGTCCGTCAGGTCTGTGTTGACTCTGGGCCTTTTAGGTTGTATATTTCTTCAAAGTCGAGCGCCAGTTACTTAGTCAGCTCTAACTAATTTCAGAGTGGAAGGGAAACTTTACTGGAGTGCTGTTTGGGATCTGCTTTTTAATCCTGGCCTGTTTAATGTTTGCCTCCTGACATTCGAGGCCAGACATCATTTTAATGGTATGTGCGGTGATATAGCCAATAAACTGTCAAGATGATTGATAATCTAAGCATTATAGCAATATGACTTGCCTGGTCTCCTCTGTGCTTTGGATGATGGTTTCCAAATTGAATTCCTACAGTGTGTGCTGTGTGTGTGTGTGTGTGTGTGTGTGTGTGTGTGTGTGTGCTCGTTGGAGAGGCTCCCGGCACAGGGTTTCAAGGAGGGAGCCCTGTTTAATGTAGGAATTTTTTTTGTAAGCTCTCAATTATACACACACATACACATGTAGATATCTGCATGTGTCTTTGTCCCCTCTGATTTGGGAAACGCCGGGACTTGACTGTTTTGCCTCATGATCATCCCCCAGCAGTTTATGGCATTGGAGGAACTTTTTATGATGTCTTTATGGTGTTTTTTCACCTGGCATGCATCTTAGCATTCCATGTGGTTGATTCTGTTATCTGTGGTTGAAAGATATTGCAGATAACAAAATGCAGCGTATTAAAGGCAGGGCTCCTGATTTCCTTTCTGTCTCTCTTTGTTTCGGTTTTCTTTTAATTTAGCAGACATTTTCCAGCATCTGTTCTGTGTCTCATTAATCAAGCCTGACCAGGTGTTTCTTTCTTTCTTTCTTTCTTTCTTTCTTTCTTTCTTTCTTTCTTTCTTTCTTTCTTTCTCTTTCTTTCTTTCTTTCTTTCTTTCTTTCTTTCTTTCTTTTTTTTTTTTTTTTCTTTCTTTCTTTCTTTCTTTCTTTCTTTTTTTCTTTCTTTCTTTTCTTTATTTTTCTTTCTTTCTTTCTTTCTTTCTTTCTTTCTTTCTTTCTCTCTCTCTCTTTCTTTCTCTCTTTCTTTCTTTCTTTCTTTCTTTCTTTCTTTCTTCTCTCTCTTTTTTTCTTTCTTTCATTTCTCTCTCTCCTTTCTCTCTCTCTCTCTCTTTTCTCTCTCTCTTTCTCTTTCTCTCTCTCTCTTTCTCTCTCTCTCTCTTCCTTCCTTTCTCTCTCTTTCTTTTTTCTTTCTCTCTCTTTCTCTTTTGTAGTTTAAAGAGATTTTGATCTGGAAAATAAAATGAGGTTGAATCTTGGCTTTCACATTTATTAGCTGTGTAAAGTCGCTTAATCTTGCTGAGTCACCCCACCTGTAAAATGAAGATAAAAATTTTCCCCAAATTACAGGTTCTTAGTAGACTATAAGCTCTTTGAGAGAAGGAACTAGGCCATTTTAAGTTGTTTGCATCCCCTGTAGTTCTCACATTCCCTTGTATATAGTAGACACTTAATAAGAGGACAGTTAGATGGCACAGTGGCTGCCTGGGATCAGGAAAATGTGAGTTAAAATCTGGTCTCAAATACTCAAATATTCTGATTAAGTCATTCAATCTCAGTCTGCTTTAGTTTCCTTATCTTTATAATGGGAATAACAATAAAACCTCCCTCCCAGTGTTGTGAGGATCAAATGATGTAATATTTGTAAAGCATTTAGCACAATGCTTAACACATAGTAAGCTCTCTATAAATTTTAGTTATTATTATTACTATTATCTTTATCAGTATGTTGTCTTTCCCTAGTAGATACTATTTCCCTACTAGAACATAGTAGATTTTGTCATCATCATTATTAGTGACCAATGGTGATATTCTTCTTTGGGTGGCCCTTTAGAATGGCATTAGATCTTCTCCAAATTCCTGTAGATTGGCACGAAGGAGTTTTGGATCTAAAACAGGGATTCCCCAAATTTCCCTAAAGAATTTGAATTAGTTTGAGTTTAAACAAAATTGCCATTTGGTGCTTGATGGCATATGTGTCCTAATATCAGATAATGATAGAATCTCAACCTCAGAGAGACTGGGATTTTAGTCTAGGAAAGAAGGAAAAAAGTTCTCAGCAGCACTGGTATTGTTTGAAATGTATGAAGGAAACAACATTATTAAGCATTTACCTTGTAGTGGATACTCTGCCAGGCTCTAGAGATGAAAATACAAAAACCAAGGCCATCCCTGCCTTCAAGGAGCTTATGCTCTAACAGAGCAAAACAACATACAGCAACATAGGGAGAGGTGACCAGAAAGAGTAAAATGGAGTTACAGGGAAATTGTCAAGACTCTTCTGAGAATGGTTGTATTAATTTGATGACTGTTCTCAAAGAGAGAGGTGGAGCTAGCAGGGCTAGTATTTTCATGACTACATGGAAGGAAGATGGCCAGAAAGCAATATAGTGAGAGAAAAATAAATGTTCTATCTTCTGAACAAATTAAAAAGAGACAGAAAATGGGCAGAAACAGAGGGGATGCTTCTCATTGCATTGCCATAGAAATTGAGGGCCCCGCTTACCATCTTGATGTATAGTAATCTGAGTCCCACTGGCTGCATAATTCTGTACTAGGCCACTGGAGATTTTTGCCCTCAGATTGCTTATAATTTATTAGGATGAATTTCAGTAGTGAAAATTATAAAAATGTGTGGAGAGGAAAGGTATATGTGTGAGAGTGTAGGTCTTGCCTGTCAGGGCTTCTTAAACCTTTTTCTACTTGCAACCCCTTTTCACCTGAGAAATTTTTACATGACCCTAAATTTATACATGTAGAAAATGGGTATCCTGATAATAAATCATAATTTTGTGATTCTCCCATTCAGTTATGAGACCCCATATGAGGTCATGACCCATAGTTTAACAAGCTGGGTTGTACGTTAAGAGTTGTGTTGGTAGGTTAGAAAGAGTCGAATTAATCTGAAGTCCACCAGGGTTGTCTTTTGGGAAGTAGACAGCAGAGGGCCTAAGGGACTTGGGGACCAAGAAGTTATTTGACATGAACTGTTGTAAGGATTCAGTGTTGTGAAGCATACAGGTAAGAGAGTTGTCCTTGGGCAGATAAGACCAACATGTGAGAAGTAATATCATAAGCGAGAAATAAATAATACATAACATATAATTAAATATTAAATAATTTATGGATAGTAAGAATCCAGGAAAGGGCATTGTGGTTAGAAAGTCAGGAGAGGCCTCCTGGAGGAGGCAGGGTTTGATCTAGATCTTGAAGGATGGGTAGTAGCATTAGTTCAGCAAGGCAGAGCATAAGGAAAAGGGGTGCTTAACAATATGAGCAAGAGACTAATTTCAAATAAAATACCTGCTTTTGTCCCCAGACTGGTTTTTCCTGGTCTTTTAACTCATGACCCTATTTCTTTTTCCTTGGTTGAATTATTGAAAATGAAACTGAATGAGAAAAAGGCAAAGCATAGAGTCACAGACTTGCCTGGTGGTGGAGGTCACAGAGGAAAAAGATTAGGGTTGGAAGGAGCTTCAAATCCAACTTGTACCTGCACCTGTGTAGGAATGCCCTCTTTGGTATCTCTACCTGGTGGCCATCCAATCTCTTCTTAAATCCCCCAGATGGAAAGAAGTCACTACTTCTTGCTAATCTTTACCTCATTGGGCTGAGAAGTGATCATTCATTTCTTAAGCTTATTTTACTCTCTTAAGTACTTTAATTATAAAGAAGTTTTTGCTTGAACTGAACAGAAATGTGACTGTTTGCAACCTCCAGCTATTTCTCCTAGTCTTTCCCTTAAGGGCTGAGCAGAGCAGGGCTAATCCCTTTTCCACATGACAATCCTTCACATTTTTGAAGAGAGCAATCATCCCCTTTCCCTACACAAGTTTTTTCTTCAATAGGCAAAACCTCCCCTGTTACTTAAATTGACCTTCATATGTAATTGTTTCTAGCTTTCCCATCTCTAGATGGACTCCTGGTTTGTATCAATAGATCAATTAGTTAGCATTTATTAATTGCCTCCTATGTACTAAGTACTGAGGATACAAAGAAAATTAAAAAAACCCCAAAACAGATAGTCCTCTTGAAAATTTCACAGTCTAATGGGGGAGACAGCATGCAGACAACTATGTACAAACAAGATATGTATAATATAAATTGAGGAGGTGTAGTCTTAGATTTGTTGTTCAGTCATTTCAGTCATTTTCAATTCTGTGATCCCATTTATTTTATTATTTTTTTTTGGTAGAGATATTGCAATGGTTTCTCATTTTCTTCTACTGCTCATTTGACATAAAGAAACAGTGGCAAACTAGAGTTAGATGACTTGTCCAGGGTCACACAGCTAGTAAGTATCCGAGAGCAGATTTGAACTCGGAACAATGAGTCTTTCTAACTCCAGTCTGGCACTCTATGCACTATAGTGCTCCGTAACTGTCCTAGACTTAAACTGGGGTAGTCCTAAAATTGAGGGTGACTGGAGAAAGTTTGTTTCAGCCAAGACCTGAAGACTAGCTGGCTTTAGATCATGAGAGCAGACCTGGACTCAAGGATGCCAGGAAGCAGAACTGAAACGGATCTACTGGGTATTGTTTGGTTCTGGTAGGACTCTCACCTTCTTTATTCTAAATGCTTTTTATCCATTAATACAGTTTAGGGTGGCACTAATTATGTTGAAAGGCTTCAGTGTGCAGGGAAGAGAGGGAGTGGGCAAGAGTCAGGAAGACTGCTTTTGGCACATAAGTAGCTTTGTGAACTTGGTCAAGTTCTTAACCAACCAGTGTCCCAAGTAACTGAAAGTATAAGTTGCAGAACAGGTGCCAGTTTGTAGTAGTAGAGAGAACATGAAGGGAAAAGGGAAGGAGAAGGGAAATACCTGTTATGTACTAGGCACTATACCAGATGCTTTACTAATGTTATCTCCATTTTTACAATTGGCTAAAATGAATCAGATAGAGGTTAGTAACTTTGGTGGGATTTGAACTCAGATCTTCCTGATTGCAGACCCAGAGTTCCCTATTTGTTGTATCACCTAGTTGCATTCCCTATACTAGATTTGGTAAGAAAAACAACCCCCTTTAAACAGAAACAACCTCCTAACATTTAGCATTTCTTTTGCATTCTTGTTATAATAGTAAAGCATATTGAGCTTACAATGAATAAAACTAGATATTTTCAACATGAACTTGTCTAGAAATGCTTCTCCATTATGAACAGTGGAATTGACTTTTTTTTAAAACTCAAGCATGATTTCTTTCCATTAAATTTCACATTATTAGACTAGAATAATGTATCAAATCTAATAAGATCTTTCTGGATCCTGCCTTGGTAATGTGTTAGCAATATGTCTGTGGTCTTACTTATTTGATAAATACCATTATTCCAAAAATCCTGACCAGAAAATAAGTGAAAATATTTTGTATCATTTGTTTTTGCTGAATCTATGATAGTTCTTAGTGATCACTACTCATTATATAAATATTCCCAAAGTTTCTCTTGAGCAGTATGATTTAATACTTTTGAAATAATATCCTTCCTTTACATTTTTCATTAGTTGCTTTGATATTCTTGATTTTTTGTTTTTCCAAATGAATTTTGTTATTATTTTTTCTAATTCAGTAAAATTCTTTTTGGTAATTTAATTGATATGACATTGAATATATCAATTAGTTTAGGTGAAACTGTCATTTTATTATATTGACCCTTCCTACCCATGAACAGTGAATATTTCTGTAATTATTTCAAACTTAAACTCACCATTCTATAATTTGAAGAATTTATCTTATTCATTTATTTTTTAAACATTTGACAAATTTTCTGACAGTTTCTGGGACACCACTTCCTTGCTCTATTGTTTTTCAAAGATTATTAATCGTGGTTCTATAATCACATTCTCTGCATTTTTCAGTGTCCTGAGATATGTTTCATCTGGGTCTGGTTCCTTGGACTCATTGAAGGAACTAAGTACTTTTTTTTTTGTGGGCAGTGGAGTATAATAAATATTGGTCTTAGAGTAGGGAAAGGACTGGGCTTGAATTCTATCTCTGGTATGTATTGTCTGATCCTGAAAAATCATGCTCTCTGAATCTCAGTTTCCCTACAAATAAAATGAGGACAGTCCAACCAAGCTGATGTAAAGATCAAAATCAAGAGTGTATGTAAAATGCTATACAAACTTTAAACTTTTAGAAGTGTTAGAGAAGTGAATGTATCGCATTTACCATGAGCAGCAGTACTCTTTTTTTTTGTTTGTTTGTTTTTCCTCTTGATCCCAATGTATTTGGGGAGAAAATTCCTTTTTTTGTGGTCCCTAATATTCACTCTCCCCCTCAGCTTGTGTGGAAACTTTCAGGATCCTGCCAATTTTTCTGTACTTACCTATATTTACTTAGCCTTGATTCTACTTTTTCCCCATATTTTTCCTACTTCATTACGTGCTTTCTATCTCATTCCTCCAATGGAGTTGCTCACAATTCAGTCATAACCTCTTTTTTCTTGTGTGTTTCTGATTGTAAATTTTCTCTCTTTGTCTTTCTGTCTCTCTCTCCCTTCCTCTTATCTTTCACCTCTCTCATTTCTTTCCTGTTCCTCTCTTTCTCTTCTGCTTTCTCCCTCTCTCTCCCTTCATCTTACTTTCCATCATCTGACACCTATTTCTCCTCTTTCCTTTTCCCTCTGACTTTCCCTGTTTTCTTTTCACTTTTCTCTCTTTTTCTCTTACTTTTCTTCTCTTTCCCTTTATTTTGCTTCCACTCCCAGACCCAGTCTCAATACTGTTTGGCATGGAATTTTAACCTATTCTATTTTTCCATCCTGGAGCTGTTCATCTTTCATGGTTTTCCTCTCCTGCGGGTCACCACATTGGTTTTCAGTCACCCAAATAGCTTTAGTTTTTACTATAGTTCGGGATTCCCGATTTGTGAGATGTATGGCCATAGTCTCCTCAGAATCTTTGATCATTTGCAATTGTGATTTTTCTGAGCTAATAATGTTAGTTGATTAGTAGCCATGCATAATAATATAAGAACATTGTTCTTAAAAAGCAATTTTTTTCATGGTAGAAAGCAGTCTGTGATACATTGAAAGCACTGAAAGCTTCCCTCCAAAGCAAGTCAGTCCTGTCCCTTTCTCATATTCCATTTTGGAAATAGAATTCTCTCTTGACAGTGGTGGTCCAAGATATGTCTACTGATGGGCTAATTCACTGGTTTGTCATCTATGGCATCAATATATCATAATTTGAATAATATACATTCTTTGTCAACTTTTCTCTCAGTCATTTAACATATTTGCTAAGTCTTTTTATTTCTTACTCCACAGCATCTCTCACTTACATTCCCTTATCTCCACATAAGCAGATTGCCTTAAATTCTAATCATTCTGGCTCTCATTGGTTGGCCATAGGTCCCAGCTCAAGCCTCACTTGGTCTTTGTTTGGGCACTGATTGGCTCAGAGTCTAAATAGTAATTGTTTTTGTTTTGGCCAGAAAGACACTCAGGATTTTATATCTATATATATTTGACTAGGTAAAAGAGGCCATTCTTTGCCTCAATTTATCTAGCCAAAATCATTGAATGATTGCATCAGTCAAACTGAGACCTGTTAAAGGCCTTAGTTTTAAAAAGCCCTGTTATCTTCCATTATATCCATCTCCAGTCATCCTGATCTATATCTGGCCACTGAACTCAGATGATTCTGGAGGGGAAAAATGAGACTAGTGACTCTACACACCTCATTCCCTTAAATTCAGTTCATTTATATATCATGGACCACCTCCATAATGTCAAAGGGCAAATAACAACAATAAGAAGCTACTTTCAGGATCTTACCATCTCTTGCCTAGACTATTCTTAAAACCTCTTTATCAGTTATCTTGTTCTTTGTCTCTCCCTGTTTAAATCCATCCTTCACTGAGCTTCTAGGATTATTTTCTCAAAGCACAGATCTAACAAGCTCTCTCCTCTTCTCAACCAACTGCAATGGCTTCCTATTAATTCTAGTATCAGATATCAGTTCTTCTGTTTAACATATATGTTTTTCATAACTTGTCTCCAATCTACCTTTCCAGTCTTATTTTACAGTATTCTCTTTCACATTCAATCTAGTCAAACTGGCTTTGCTGTTTTTCATAATGGCATCATCTCTTTATTTTTAAAACAAGCTTCTTCTCTCAATCCCCCCTTATTCCTGGAATTTAATCCCTTTTCATCTTTGCACTTACAATCCCTTGTCTCTTTCATTATTCGAAGGAAGTGCCAGATTCTACATAATACCTTTCTTGATTCCTCTCAGGTACTAGTATCCTCTTCAGCTTGTATCTGTTTTGTAACCGCACAAATATGGATATGTGTATATATACATATATGTAGTTTATCTCTAAAAATAGATAATTTATATTTTATATACAATTTATACATAAATTTATTTTTGTTCTCTGATAGAATGTAAACTTTCTGAGGCCAGGGACTGTTTTGCTTCTTTCTTTGTCTTCCCAGCACCTAGAACAGCATGTGATACATAGAAGACACTGAAAAAATGCTTATTGATTGATTATATTGAAAAGGCATATAGAGTTCTAGAGCCTAATGTGATAGAGCAATATACCATCTAGAAGCCAAGACATCTGTGGAGTCTTCCACTGATAGGAAATCCTTCTACTTGGATTTTGTAGCGGACATCCCTCATGAAGTTGTGAAATACCTTTGTGTTCTGTCCATGCTTCTTACAGTTTAAATTGACTAATGTCTATATTGACCATTTTCATACAGCTTCCCCTCTTTGCCCTCCCTGGAATTTCTTGGATTATTCATTTCACAACTTTGTTCTTTTTTTCTTTTATTTTAACAGACATTCATTAAGGTTCAGTTATGCAAAAGACAACCTATCTTATTCAGAATACAAACACAGAAATGAAAAATAATACCTGCCCTCAAAGTACCTCCATTCTACTGTGGAAGAATGCTGAGGCTAAGATCTCCCTCCCTCCCTCACATTTATAGATGATAGTTGCTGAATGTGAATGACTTTTGGTGACCACTAGCTAGAGTTGGTTTGCATTTGTCATCTGGATTTGAGAAGCAAGATTTTTATTAAAGGAGCATACCCATGTCTATAACCTTGAGTAGGGAGATAGTTAGCTTTTCTTGCTTCACTGATGATTTTATAATTGCCCCTAAACTAACTTCTAACTAATTACCCTAGTCCTAGCATGGTCTCTTGCTAAAAGACATGGCAAATGATTCTTTTGCACAGCTTTGTTCTTGAGAACAATCAAGACCCCCAACCCTGTAGAATTTTGAGCCATGGTAACTTACTAATACCTTCCTTTCCCAAGCTGGGGTACATTTCATGTTACACTTGGCTTTCCATTTTTAAATCTATCATAAAATTTAAGATAGAGCGAATGCCTTTTTTCAAGGTTTTTATTTTTTTAATACTTTGTCAACTTATTTCTTTTTATTAGCCAGATTCAGGTTAAGAATAGAAGTTTGCTTTAATTTCTTCACATTTTGAATAATGAAATTATCATTAAGGAAAGTCAGGAATTTTTTATATCAGCTCTTTTACTTTTGGCAGAAAAGGATCAGATTCCAACAAATAAATTCATTACTCAATCATTTATTGTTTCTGTTTAAAGGCACATGGGTGGCACTGTAAATAGAGCATTGGACATAGAAGAGGGCAACTAGGTGGCACAATAAATAGCATGCCAGACCTTGAGTCAGGAAGATCTGTGATCAAATCCAGCCACAGATACTCACTAGCTGTGTGATCCTGGGTAGGTCACTTAACTCTGTCTACCTCAGTTTCCTCATCTGTAAAATGAGCTGGGGGAGGAAATAGCAAACCAAAACAGAGAGTTAGACACTACTGAAATGACTGAGCAACAACAAAAATGGTGATAATACTTCAAGATTGGGGTAGCTAGGTGATGCAGTGGATAGAGCAACAGCCCTGAAGTCAGGAGGAACTGAGTTCAAATCTGGTTTTAGACACTTAACATCTGGCCTCAGACACTTACCACTTCCGAGCTGTGTGACCCTGAGCAAGTCACTTAACCCCAACTGTCTCAGCAAAAAAAAATACTTCAAGATTGTGGGGATAAATAAAATATTTATAGCATTATACATAAATGAAATTGTTTTTGTTGCTCTTATCATTATTCTCCCAATTTTTAATTTGTTTCCTAAATACATCATCCATATCCTCTTTCTGACCTAACTTATAGGAATATTAATATATTTCTACATTATTGCTTCAGTGTTTCCCTTTATTTCTCACCAGAATGACCTCTACCATGTTTTAACATCTGCTTTGTGAATTTCTCTGTAAGTTTTCTTGATAAACAATGTTACTCTACTGTATCTTCAATGTGGCTTATTCTTTTTGAAAAAGATTTATGTTTCCTTGACATATTATATTCATGAACAATGTTTCATCAAGTTTTAGTCATACATCTATCAGATCAAATTGACTTTCTTGCATGAATATCTCTAATTCATCTTGCTCATTGCAAATGTTTGCACATAGACATCCCAGACTGTCATTTTTATTATTGTCCCTCTTCCTGGATATTGCCTACTGTGAACTTTTGTCTTCCTTGATCTTCTTCCTCTGTCATATTACTTTTCCATGGCATCTGGTATAATATGAAGTTTTCTCTTTCACTATATTTTTATTTGAAAGACTTCTTGGATCAGATTCACAAATGTGCCCACAAAAAATAATTTCAAATGCTGGATTTTGTTAGATGCATTTTCTCTGTGATTGGAGATATCATTCTTTTATCTTATGTTTTGTTCCAGGAATCCCAATCCTATTCCTAGACACATTTTTAAAAATTAGTTGTTTACTTTCTAAGTCTGTTTTTTTTTACTTTTGAAATCCCTTTTATGTTGTAGCTTTGTGAAAATACATTACATCTTTTTAAGGTCTTCAGTTTCTTGCCCAGAATGCCTTAATTCCTACATATACTTTTTGAATTTCTTCTGTGTTATTGCTCATCTTCATCTTTATTATCAGGAGTAGGGAGTAGTTGTCAGGCCTTATGGGAGGTCCTCTATCATGTCCCAGATACTGCCCCAGGAAGATAACATTGTTCACCGTAAGTTTGGTACTCCAAAGCAGGTATTCATCAGCTTTCTGGGCTCATCTGGCCACAGTAGGGCGCCTCTCTCCTCATGGCCCCTGCAGATCCTTATCATTATTCCCTGGAGTACAAGTAGTTGCTTCCTTCTCTATTTTTAGAAGATCATGGCATACATATTACATATCTCCAAAGGCCTATCTTCTCTTCTTTGCATTTCCCTCTGTCATTCTCTAACCCTATGACAAAGATTAAGATTATCCTTTATCCCCTAAAGATTCATCTTTTTCTTTCTTTCTTTTTTTTTGTTTGTTTTGAGGCACTTATTTTCTCCTAAAGAACACAATAGCTTCTCTCTGATAACCTGGAACAGAAAAGTGTTCCTTTAGGACAGTATAGAACAGGGCTTCTTAAACTTTTCCCACTCACAATTCTTTTTCTTTCAAGAAATTTTTACATGGCCCCTGTTATATAAAATAGGTATGCAAATCAAACATTTACTGATAACATCATAATTTTGTGACTCCCACATTCAGTTACAATATTCCATATGGGACTGTGAACCACAGTTTTAGAAGCTGGGATATAGAAGATAGGGAACTGGACTTGGAATCAGGAAAACTTGGGTAAAAATCCACTCTAAGAGACTTACTACTCATGTGATCATAGACAAATCCCTTAAACCTCTCTGGGCCTCAATTTTCTCAGGAAAATCATGACACTGGACTCAATACTCTCTAAGGTTCTTTCCAGTTCAAACCTATGATCCTCCTTTTCTCTAGATAGATCAAGGCTCTTTTTTTTACCAAGTTAAATCAACAAATAATTATTAAATGGCTACTGTTTGCCAGGCCCAAAACAAGTTCCTGGCTTAAGAATCTCACATTCAAACAACAACGTCTAAAGAAGACATTTACAAGATAAACTGCAAAAAGTGCTAAAGGCATCAAGATTAAAGAGAACAGGGAAAGACTTCTTGAAGAAGATGAGGAGAACAAGAGAATTTCAAGTGTGGGGGAAGTCTACTGCACACATAGCTGTTAAATGGCACTAGCAGAAACATAGACAAAGTACACTCTTTGCAAGTCACTGCAAAATTCCCCTTGACTTCTCTATTTGCTGTGAGATTCTCCCTTTTCCAAACATCTCTGGCTAATTCTCATAGTAAACTGTGTATTTACCTTGTCCATTCTCTGTACCAACTGCTCTGCCATGGCATGTGCTTTAATAAGGCTTTATCTATAGTGGATGCTATTATCTTTTTCTTGTTGGGTTATTTTATTTTGGGGGAGGGTCTTTCTAATATGATATGAATTACTCCCTTTGTCCAAGTATATGATTTTATTTTATTTTTTTGCTGAAGTCTTAATGTCAAGAGTATTTGTATTCAGTTGTTCTCCACCAAAAATCTAATAGCGAAATACTCTTCAGATACTTCTTCTGTCCCATTAATTTTTGTAAGACTTTGTGTTATGTAGACCTCCTGTTGTTGATTGGATTGGCAGACAGGAGATCAAGTATATTCTGCTTAGATCTTTGGCATCTTTGGGATGGTTGAACATCTTAGGCACAAGCAAGGGCATCAAAAAAACCAATTCACTTGCTGTGAATCTGTGTGGGGCCCAAGTTGACTTGTAATAACCTTTCCAGGATGGCTGGCCACCTCTCTGGAACATCATACCAATGGGTAGTGTTTGGGAGACCCCAAAGTGTTGCTGCTTCATACTCCGGCTGCAGTCCTAGGAAAATGTCATTGATTCTGCAAGCCTCTGAACATGTGCCTTCTTGCTCATCCCATCCTGGATAGAACATCTAGATGGAGAATTATTTTTATTATTAAACATACTCCTACAGGAAGCTTTGTGGTATGCACTGGAATGGTTTGAGAGACTTTCCTTTCAGACTAGACTTTCTGCTGCTAACTGACCATGTGGCTTGGGGCAGATAATTCTATTTCTCTGGGGTTCCATTTCTTCATTTGCACAATGAGGGAATTGAATTTGATGGGTTTCCAAGGTTTCTTCTAGCTTAAAAATTCTGTTAAATCAATAAAGGTAGAACTGGGTATATGTTGGTAAAAACTTATTGCTAATGGAATACATTGCTGAATACCTTGAGATTTAAATACATAAAATATATGGGATAGCAAAAGCTTCACATTTAAAAAAATCATATTTTGTGGGATATCATTTGTTTTAACATTATCTTTATTTCCCCCCATTAATTTTCTGGAATAGTATATCAAATCTTTCTGTCATTCTGGCCACATTGTGGGAAAGGAATGTGTGATGGGGCAGCTAAGTAATACAGTGGTTAGAGGATTGGAAGGAAGACACATTTTTTCTGAATTTAAATCCAGTCCCAGATACTTACTGACTATGTAATCCTGGGCAAGTCACTTAACCCTATTTGCCTCAGTTTCCTCATCTGTCAACTGAGCTGGAGAAGGAAAATGGCAAATCTCTTCAGTATCTTTGTCCAAAAAACACCCAAATGCGGTTACAGAGAGTCGGACAAGACTGAAAATGATTGAACTGAACTGAACTTATGTTTTTAGAGTGACAAGATGCAGTGGAAAAAAAAGTGGTTTTTTTTTCAAACGAAAAGACCAACACATTGTTATTATTTTACTTCCTACATTTCTTTACCTTTTTCTAGTAACTAGCCTATAATCTTTTTAAGGGATAGAAATGGGCATTCTCTTTTTTCTCTAGTGAGCAATAGGTAGATACAAGGCTTCTGGCTGGCCTTCTTCCTATTCGTGAGATATCTATCCATCTGTTTATTCTGTATATGTTTGTAAATCTTCACTTTCTTTCCACTAAGAATTTCCTCGTTCTTTGTCTTTGCCCCCCAGTACTCAGCACAGTGTAGGGCATGTAGTCTTGAACAGTTGATTGTTATTCTTTGATCTTGAAGAGGACCACAATGACATCGCTATGTTAGAATCAAGTTAGGGTGTTTAACTCAGGCTGCTTAGACCAATACTAGCTCAGGATGCTCTGCCGCGGGTGGGACACAAATAGTCCCTACATTCAGGGTGGACTGCCTAACTGTGGGCATCTTGTGTTTCCTCTGAGTCAATTCAATTCTGCTTTCATCCTGTTGCATAACACCTTTCTGGTGAGGGTGGTCCTCTGCCATTGTCTCCCGTGTTATATAATTAACTCTAAAGTTCTGAAGAGAGACCTTGAGAGTGTCCATATACCCCTTTTTCTGACCACCCTGGGAGCATTTACTCTGCATTCTTTTCGACAGGTGTACATTTGGCATTCAGACAATGTGGCAGTCCAATGCTCTCTGCAGTAGAGTAGGAATGCTTGGCAGTTTAGTTTGAGAAAGGACTTTAGTATCTGGTATCTTATCCTGCCAGGTGATCAATTCACTTCCCTGGCATGGGAGACTGTCCGGCACATAGTCAGTACTCGGTGAATGCCTGTTGATTAGATAATGCAGATATTCTCTTACAAGAAAGAGAAAGTGTAGCACAAAATATAACCAGACTGGAGGATATATAACACAACTTATCGGGGAACAAAGCTGGGATTGGAACTTTCAGTTCCAATTGACTTGCCTTACCTGTAAATATTCAGCATTTCCTTGTAGGTAAATTAGTCTTCCTGAAGACTGAACCCTTTTACCTTGAGCTGCTCCAGCATTCTCCATCCCAGTGTTAATTAATATACTCTAAAGTCCTTTCAGATCCCCACAAGATAGGAGTGATCTTTCAGGTACTGATTTGTTTTTTGAGGTTAGAGACTAAATATTGTGGTAGAATGTAAGCCTCTGGATGGCAGAGACTGCTTTGTTTTTGTCTGTATCACCAGGGTTTGAACCACATTAAGCACAAAATCAGTGCTTGTTGTATTCAATCATTAATAATTAATAATACTAGCCAACTGGATCATTTCTCCTCCAAATAAGAAAGCAGCCATTGAATTGGCTTCGAGGCACTGCTCTCACTTTCCATCTGTTTGATTGACTATGGAATAATTTAAAAGTCCACTTAGTGCTGGTTCCCTCCTGGTAGGTAGGATGGTAAGTGTAGGTAGTGATGATGGAGCAGAATGGGGAATTGCCTGTATATTCCCAGCTAATGGTTCTCCCTCGTTGATTCAATTTGAACTGTGTTTTTTCCCCTCTAGCTGACAGAGATATAGCTTGGTGTAGACTATTACTTCAACCATTTTGCTCCAGGAAAAGCATTAGTAATTTATAAATAAAATACACATAAAAATAGGAGAAGTCAAATATGGGTTTATTGACAACAAAGGCACTATTAATGTTGGAACGGTGGAGTTTGAAGTTGAGTTAGTTTTAGCTGGTGATTTATGTGCTGTTTGGTTTTTTGGAGGATTGTGAATGAGTCACTGAGCTTCTTGGGAACTGGCAGCCTGGTAAGGGAAGGAACTGGTTTGGGCCTGAGTCCTCAGGGGAAAAAATGGAGTGGAAGGGGGCGGGGGAGGTGAGGGCTGGGGGGAGAGAGAAGAGGAGAAGGAGGAGGAAAAATGGGAAGGATTTGCATCTTTCTCTTTGTTTTTGATGGTTGTATATTTAAGCAAAAGTGCATTGCCAGGAAATTGAGAAAGTGTAAGTGTGTGTGTGTGTGTGTGTGTGTGTGTGTGTGTGTGTGTGTGTATGTGTGCTTTATGTCAAGCATAGCTCATCTGAAGTATACCTGTGTGGACATGAGAGTCTGCAGAAAATGGTTATTTATTTCTCTTGAATTTACCCTACTTGTTAAACACAATTTGACAGATGGTTTGCAGCAAGAATAATGAGGCAGTTACAGAGCCAAGTTTTATCTTCTGTGTATCAGGGGTTATATGGAAGAAAGTCTTTTCTGGGTTGGAGTAGAGTTGAGAGTGAATTTAATTCTCTCCAACCCAAAGAAAATCACATTCATTTCCCTGAAAATCCAGAGACCTGAAGGTTTCGCTTCCCTGGTCTTATCATGTGGTGTAGGAGCTTATCAAACTTTTTATAAACCAACTGCCACAAAATAATTGTTTCCCACAGTTGTTAAACCAAACCAGCCATTGTTTATTTCTTCTGTTCATCCCAGCTTTGATTTCTTATATTTGGGAATGTGAGAAAGAACTGATTTGGTCAACATAAGAAACTCCTAGTCCCAAGGTAGATGGTGACCCATCTCTGATTTAATCAATAAATCCTAGGGATTTGTCTGAAGCTCAGATAGGTACCAGACAAAGTATTGGAGTCTGTTTATTGAATCCAGATCTTCCTGATTTCAAATTCAGACCTCTATTCATTCTACTACATTTTGTATATTTTAAATGTGTATAAAAAAGGGAATCTACCTTCCATTTGTGATAGCACTATTTTCAAAACCATTTTCACATCTATAATGGGATGAATGAATATGGACAGAGGATAACAGATTAATGAATTTATTCATCTAAGAAGAATCAGTCTCTAACTATACATTTATTACTTAATGTGCCCATTATGTTCCAGACCTTAAGCTATAGAGCAAGAAGCTTACCTGACCTCAAGATGCTTACATTCTGCTAAAAGAAAACAACATGCACATAAGACTCTATGATCCCAAATATATAAAAAATATATAATTTGATGGGTGAGGGAAGGAATGCAGTAGGAAGGAAGGCTGAAGGAGAGGGAAAGGCCTCATGTAAGAGGTAGCAATTGTGCTGAATCTTGAAGGAAACTATTGATTCCAAGAGGCAAAATTGAGGAAGGAATGCATTCCAAGTGTGAGGTAAAAAGTGTTCAAAGCCACAGAAGTGAGGAAAGGAATATCATGTACAAGAATATCAAGTAAGTTTATTTAGCATGTGTGAGGGGATATACTACAATATATTGTATTCATATATGGTAAACATAGACTGAGGCAGATATGATATCCTTGATACCTTGGGGGAGTTAGGTATGAAACTGATGTTCATGTTTATTATGGTGGGAAGGCTCAGGACTTGGTCTAGTCTAAGAGTCAGTTATTAACCATTACTGTCATATATATTATTGATAGGTGTTAATGACTAACGTATATTAGTAATTAATATGATCATATTGGTAATAATTGGTAATGGGTAGTGTATAATGGGTAATGGTAATGCACAGAAGTACCACAAATCTTTGCTCCTCCTTTCCCCCAACATATAATGTGATTTTATGTAGGTTAGTTCAACTATCCCACCCCTACTTTCATTTCTTTTTTCCTCCCTTTAAAATATATTCTTCTGTATTTTCTGGGGCAACCAGGTATTACCAGTGCATAGAACACTGGATCTGGATTCAGGAAGACTCATCTTTCTGAATTCAAATCCAGCTTCAGATACTTATTATTTGTGTGATTCTGGGCAGCTCACTTCACTCTGTTTGCCTCATTTTCCTTATCTGTAAAATGAGTTGGAGGAGGAAATGACAAACCACACTAGTATCTTTCCCAAGAAAACTCCAAATGGGATTATGAAGAATTACACACAATTGAAACAAATGAACAAT
Organism: Antechinus flavipes; assembly: GCF_016432865.1. Lineage (NCBI taxonomy): Eukaryota > Metazoa > Chordata > Mammalia > Dasyuromorphia > Dasyuridae > Antechinus > Antechinus flavipes. The sequence continues at coordinate 634,592,087 of NC_067399.1, read as the reverse complement.
AATAAGGGCTGCTCTGAAATTAAAAATAAAAAAATTCCAACATCATCCAACAGCAGGAAAAAAGCAAAATAAAGCTCAAGGGCTGGGATAATTGGAATTAAAGATAAAGTGAAAATACTCTTGAGACAGAAGAAAAAGAAATTTGTTTCTTCATTAATACTTATGGGAAACATTAAACCACTTCCTGTCAATTATTATTTCAGATTTTTTATGGTATCTTTGGTAACTAGACTGGTAACTCCTTGGGAGCAGAGAACTTGTTTTCTCTTTCTCTATTACATCCCCCAGAAAATAGCATAGTGCTGAGAACCTAGTAGACATTAGAATTGTACCATAATTTTGGAACCTTGGGCAACCTTCACAGAATATTCCTAAATGTTCCCAAACTTACTCCTAAATCAACTTTTAAAGAAAAATTCATAATTTTTATTTTTTGGAGGGGAGTGACTCCATGGATGGAAACTGCTGGGAGAGCAATAAAAGGGGTGGGGCAGGAAAAGAGCTCTATTGGACCATGAGGTGGGGGTGGAAGCTTGCCAAGTAATAGTGTTTCTATCTGAACTGATTATTGCTAACCAAATGCTAGGCCCAGTTGCCTGTATGCTGCTAAAAGAGTGTGCCCACCATTAAAGAGTTTCTATACCTTGAAGCAAAACCCCAGCTGACACATCCTAGTTATAACTCTGGTAGGCACTAAATGAATATTTATTGAAGTGGATTGAAGAAGGTCCACAGGGTCAGAATGAGACCCCCCCAGGGAAATCAGCACAGATAAGAAAGGCAGGACTGGGATATGGTTAAACAACAATAAAGTATTCAGACAAAAAATAGATTAGAGGGTTCCCATTCACCAAACCTTCAAAATACCAGCTAGGAGGAGAGAACTGAGGAAGAAAGTATCTGAGGGAGCTCTCATGAGCATTATCTAGAGGGAGAAAGAGGCTATGTGTTTCCCTTAGCTGAGGTTGTGCCACCTTTTGGATGTCTTAATTCCAAAATTATCTCATAATTATATAGTGGCTGATGCAGATGCTGCTTTTAAGCTTGCTAAGCAGTTAATAATTACTAAATGAAAGGTTGTGCAGCTTGTTGGTACTGCCAGCCTTACTGCCCAAGGGGCCTTGAACAACCTAAAATTTTTTTTCATTTATTTCAATTTAAATAGGAAACAAGCAGAGTTAGCTTTGTATATTTAAAATAACCATACAGAATTGTATCATGAGATGTTCCTTGGATGGAGGTGAAGAGGGGCATCTTCTTATCAGGCTTTTTCTAGGCAAATTTATATAATAGTTGACGATAATTAGATTTGCCAGCTTCTTTTTCTGTCTTCCAAAGCCCTAAATCTCCCAACTTTTCCCCCTTGCTCTTCCTGTGCCCTTCAGGTGGGCAAGAGAATAAAAAGCAGAAGCTTCTTCTCTCTTGACCAGGTGAGATGAAGATATGTCTGGATCCTCCCACTACCTCCTTGTCTCATGTCTCTGAAGGTTTTTCTCTGTGTAGTTTGGCCCCAGAAGTGTACATTTGTCGATAAGAAAAAAGGGGTTCTGGACCCAGAATTATTAATTCTATTTTTACTCCCCCACCCCTTCCCTCCTTCTGCTTTCTTTGACTATGTATATTTTGGTGTGTATGGATTTACACCTCCACCCTCCAAAATTATGAGAATGTTAAATTGTAAGAGGCTTGTCGAATTCTAGAAACTTGTGAGCCATTAATTAAAAGTTTTAGTTTTTTCTTGCTGTATGACTGTGCTTTTCTGTTTTTTGTTTTGAATTTGTATCCTATATTCTCTGCTCACCTCTAGTTTTTTTTGAAGAAAAAACTCCTCAAGTTCCATCTTTTTTTGGTGAAAATATTTTGTCATTGATGATTAAAGTCAGCATTGCATGATATCATTTTGTGGTATAGATTTTCTTTGCTTTTGGGAGAAGCATATTACAGTTAGTCTGCTTGTCTCCCTCTCCTCCCTTTCCTCCCTTTTGTTCTCTTCCTTCCCTCCCTTCTCTTCCTTCCCTCCCTTCCTTTCTCTCCCTCCTCTTCCTTCCCTCCCCCTCCCATTCCTTCCTTTCCTTCCTTCCCTTCCCTGTTTTCCTTCCCCTTCTTTCCCTTCCCTCCTTCCCCTTCTTTTCCTTCCCTCCCTCTCTCCCCTTCCCTCTCCTTTCTTCCCTTCCCTCTCTTCTTTCTCCTTTTTCCCTCCCCTTCCTTTTCTTTCTCCCTCCCCTTTCTTCCCTCTCTCCCTCCCCTCCCTTCCCTTCTCTCCCTCCCCCCTCTTTCCTCCTTACCTCCTTCCCTCCCTCCCTTCTTTTCTTCCTTTCTTTTTCAAACAAAGGATAATCTTGAGTTATTTGTGCTGTTTTCCCCTCAGTAAGTAAAGGAACCTCTCCTTACTTCTTACAAGATTTGTTATACAAGTATACACCAGAGATAATGGAGTTTTGGTTCCAGACCAATGTAATAAAGCAAATATAGCAATAAAGAGAGTCACATGAATTTTTTGGTTTCTCGGTGCATATAAAAGTTATGGTTATACTATAGTGTAGTTTATTAAGTGTGTAATAGTATTATGTCTAAAAAACAAATGTACCATAATTAAAAATACTTTATAAAAATAGTAACCATCATTTGAGCTTTTGGTGAGTTGTAATCTTTTTGTTTGTGGAGGGTCTTGTCTTAGTGCTGATGGCTGTTGACTGATCAAGGTGGTTGTTGTTGAAGGTTAGGGTAGCTATGGCAATTTCTTAGATTAAGACAACAATGAAGTTTGATATATCAGTAAACTTTTCCTTTTACTTGAACACTTAGAGGCCATTATATTATCATTAATCTGTCTAATTTTAATGTTGTTAAACACATGATGAGAGGGAGAGAAATAGGGGAATGGTCAGTCAGTGGAGCAGTCCAAACACATAATATTTATTTGATTGTTTGCCATCTTATGTGTTTGCAATTTGAAGCATCTCAAAATAATTGCAATAGTAATGTTAAAGATCACTGATCACAGATTATAATAATAGATATAATAGTAATGAAAAAGTTTGAAATATTGGAGAATTGCCAAAATGTGACATAGAGACATACATTTTTAGAAAAATGGTGCTAATAGATAACTAATTGACAAGAGGTTGCCATATACCTTTATTTTGTAAATAACACAATATCTTATAAAATGAAAAAAAAATGAGATAAGCCTCTGAAGCTTAATCATGACATTTCTTTGTGAGTTAAACTTTGGGTTTCTCCTTATCAGTGTTTTATGGACTCTCAGACTCTAGTCTCAATTCTCAGTACTTCTGAGTAATTTTCTTTTAATGACTTTCAAAAATTTTATTTCACTTTTTATGGAAAACTTATGATTCTTACATTGCATTTGTACATTGTTTTTGAGATCAGTTGCCTTGATTTATAAAGAACTCATGTACTTTTAAAATATTTTTGTCATTTGATTTAATTTTGTTCATTTTTATTCCATTAACACATTTTGATATTCAAATTATTTGATCTTTCTTTTTCAGAGAATTATTTGTTTTTGAAATCTTATGATGTCTGTTTTAAATTTACTATTCTCTTATATATTTTTATTTCTCCTTTAAGATTTCTACCCCACTTTCCATTATTTTTAATTCATTTATTTTTGTTTCTTAGCCACTATGGAGTTTTTTTGCAGTTGTTTTGTTATCATTTCTGGGAATTATGGTATACACAAAACTTTATATTTGTTATCATTTCTGGGAATTATGGTATACACAAAACTTTATATTTTTGAGGGATTTTTAGATATTTCCTTATTACTACTTTCATTTACCTTATAGTATTCATTGTATTACATATTTTTGGTTGTTTACATATTTTTAGTTGTTTTTATTAATCAGGCATTTATTAAACTCTTATTATATTCTAGGCCCAGGGATAAGAATTCATTTACTCATTTTCTTCTTCAGTATTTTTTCTAGTAGTTTTCCCCACTAAGAATGTGATTTTTTCTTAATTTGTTGTGCCAGTTAGACTAAGAGAATAAAAATAAAGTTTTCTTGCTATTTTGAAGTGAGGAAGAAGAGCTAGGCTCAGTGACCACTCTATACTCAGATATTTTATTGGAAGTTACCACTATTTCCCCTTCTTCTGTGTATTTTCTTTAGTGCCATTCTAGCTGTTATATGATGCTGGGTTCATTTCATACTTCTTATCTTACCTTCTAGAGCTTATTTAGAATGTGGTCCTGTCCTCTCCCTGCCCCAAACATGTCTATTTATTCGTTTAGCTAGAACCCTGATATTAGAGAAAATCATGAACTTCTACTTGTAAAGAGTTAGGGAAGTCCAATTGAAATATTGTCAGTTGGATACTCTTAAGAAACTGTCACTGTTATAGTCATGAAGGCTTGGGGACCCTTGCAGATGAAATTTGAAACAGAAAGGAACACTTAGCTAGTATAATCTTTTACATATTTGTGTGTAAGAATTAACTTAAATTGATTTGTGTGTAAGAATGGTTCATTTCTGCTCTTGTTATTGGGCTTATTATTTTATTTTATTTGTTTTGAGGTAAAGGGCAGGTAGAACTTGGTTGAGTCTCTCATTGCAATGTTTTTCTAGCAATATTCTCTCTCTCCTTTCTATTTTTTCTCCCTTTACCCTTTTGACCTAATTTTCTTAGAATTTCCTATTCATTGATGGTCTAAAGTGGGGCAAGTTTGCAGAAGCTCATGAAATGGAATAGTTCTTAAAACTCATCTAGTCAAATCCCTGCATTTTATTATTAATAATAGCTAATATTTTATAGAATTTTAATGTCTGCAAAGCCCTTTACATATATTATCTCATTTGATCATTATAATAACTATGTGATGTGGGTACTGTTATAATACTCATTTTATAGAGGATGAAACTAAGACTGAAAGACATTGACTGACAGCTAATAAATATTCTAGAAAGGATTCAAATTCAGGCATTCCTAACTCCACACTCAAATGTCTGTCCAGTTCTAGACTGAGTTGACTTTTACAGATCTCTTTTTTTCTAAGGAGGAAACAAAAGTTACGTTATTTGCTCAAGGTTACATAATTAAGAAGTGACAGTCTTGATTTTAACCCAGTTTCTCTCCACTTTAAAAAGAATCTCCTTTACATTTTGATGTTCTTCCAGCACTTTTTTCATGGCCCTTCTTAATATGACAAGCTCAGGCATTCTGAGATTTTAGGATCTGTTAGCTCTGAAAGGAATTTCAGGTCTAAATGAAGGAGATTTTTTTGAGTACGAGTTTTTCAGAGAGCTCTCTAACCAAAATTTGTAGAGGATTGTTTTCTCTGAGAGGTATACCTATTTCCTCATCCTCAACATAGCTTTATGATGCCATATTGCACAGAGCACTGATCTTAGAATCAGGAAAGCCTGTTGTTTCCAGGCATGTATAGATGGAGCCTAGAGGAATTGGAAAGGGAAGGTAAATTGCAGCAATAGTTACCAAGATGTTTACACATATTCTAAATTAGGGCTTTTAAAACTTTTTTCAATGCAATCACTTTTCTCCCAAGAAATTTTATACAACCCCAGATATATTGCTATATAAAATAGGTTTATAAACTGCAATTTACTGATAATAAATCATAATTTCACAACCCCCAAATTCAGTAACATGACCCCATATGGGATCATAACCCACAGTTTAAGAAGTTTTGCTATTCCTAATTCCAATCTTTTAGTTCAATGAATGACCTTCTGTTTGGATAGATGTTCAAGTCCTCAGTTCTTCAACTTTTGGTACGCATAACAGATTTCTTTGGCAGAATTTTCTCTGGGGCGACTTTTTGAATTACTAAGGGCTTAAGCAGCTATTAGACATCTAAAGTGAGTAATTTTAGCATGGAAACTGATGAAAAAAATTTAACAATCATGCAGTAGATCTAAAGGAAATTTTGCTTCCTTTGTTCTCCTTTGCTTGGTTTCATTCACATCATCAAAGAATTGTAGCGTTGGAATGTAGAGTTGGAATTATCCAACCCACCTGATCAATAACTATCCCATCGCTACTTCTCTGCCTCCAAAATCAAACAAGTGGGTCATCCAGCTTTTTGGTTCAGTACTTATATTAGCAGAAACCCGCTGTCCCCAAGGGTATTATTTCATTTTTAGGTCTTTTTCATTGTTTAGAAGTTTTTTTTTTCTCACGCCAAGCCTGAAGCTGTTTCTCTGTAGTTTTCATCCACTATTGCTAGTCCTGTCTTCTGGAGCCAAATAAAAGTCAAGTCAAGATATCTAGCATTTATTGAGTACCTACAATATTAGGGATACGGATTGTGCTAATTCTTGGGAATATAAAGAAAGGCAAAAAATCTTTGCTCTCAAGGAGTTCACAGTTTAATGAAAATAACTGTACAAATGGGATATAAACACGATAAATTTGGGGTAGTTTCAGTGGAGAGATAAGAATAAGGAGGACTGACAAAGGCTTTTTGGACTTGGGCTGAAACTTGAAAGAGATTAGGGAAGCCAAGTGGAATAGATGAGGAGGAAGAACATTTCATGGGAGACAACCATTGAAAACACTTATCCTCTTCCCTTTGAAAGCCTTGAAGGATTCTTGAAGGTAGTTATATATCCTGGGTAAGTCTTCCCTTCATTAAGTTCTTTAAATTCTTTCATCTGTTTCTCCCATTGCATAGCTTTGAGGTACTTTACTCTCCACCTTAATAATGTCCTTCCTAAAATGTGGTAGGTGGGCATAATATTCTAAATATTTTCTGGTAAGGTTAGAGCCCAGTGGGATTATTAGCTCCCTAATTTTGAACATTATATCTCTTTTAAATCCACCCCAAATCACATTTGTTGTTAAGGCATTTCATTTGTGTCTGACTCTAGGTGAACCTATTTGGGTTTTCTCCTTTTCCAGCTCATTTTACAGAGAAGGAGCTGATTAAGTGACTTGCTCAGGTTTACACAGTAAGTATCTAAGGCTGGATTTGAACTCATGAAAATGAGTCTCCTGGATTCCAAATCCAGTGCTGTATCCATTGCACTGCCACTTGGCTGCCAAAACAGTTACAAATTTTCTTCTTTCAGTCTGTGATATGTTATTATTGCTCAGTTGTTTTTCAACTGAATCTAATTCTTTGTGACCCCATTTGGAGTTTTCTTGGCAAAGGTACTGGGCTGGTTTGACATTTTTTTCCTCCAGCTTATTTTACAGATAAGGAAACTGAGGCAAAAAGTGGCTTGCCCTAGGGTAAGTGTCTGAATAAGTGGTATGTGTTTGATTCCAAGTTAATTTCAAGTCTGACTACCTATCCGCTGTACCACCTAGCTGTCCCTAGTAGGTTTTTCCTGCCTTATCACACTACTGACTCATAAAGAGCATGAAGTCTATTAAATCTCCTATATTGTTTTCCCTAATTAGGGATAAATATATTTTTGTAAGAATTTGGATTAAGAAAATCAACTTCACAAGGGATAGAGCAATGGCTAAATATTAGTTCATCTGAAAAAGATCTGGAGGAATCCCTCCAGCACATTGGATTTGCTTCCCTGGGGAAGATTTAGGGAAGGATATGGGCCACAGTCATATAGGAAAAAAAGGTGTGGATGTGTTGAAATTTACTACACTTGAGGGAAAACCCATGATGATGAGATCATAGGTCTACTAGAATGAACTTCACTGTATTAAATTGAGCTCAGTGTTCTAGCGTGTTTAAGACTTTTTTGGGACCATGATCCTATCATTTAACCTTATTTATTTATATATTGATTTGTTCACTAATAGTTATTTGTGTGTGTGTGTGTGTGTGTGTGTGTGTGTGTGTATCATTTTGTATCATTTGCAAATCTGGCAAACATGTCATTTACATCTTTCTTCAAGTTGTTGGTAAAATGTCAAAGACTGATCGCAGGGGCATTCCATTATTCACTTTCTTTTAAAATTAATCTCCAAATTCTTTGGGCCCAGACCTTTAACCAGTTCCAAATTAACTGAACTGTACTATTGTCTCGGTCACAGCTTTCCATCTTGTTCACAAAATTAGGATGAGAAAATGTCAAATGCTTGACTGAAATTTTGGTCAACTATATTTAACGTAGTTCAACAATTCTATATAGTAATAGTCAGTTGTGTCAAAAAAGAAAAAGAAAGAAAGTTAGACTAGCATGATTTGTTCTTGATAGAACCTTGTAATTATTGCTCAGTGTGATAATCATTTTCTTTTCTATGTGTTCACTTTCTCTTTATTATTTTAGAATCTTGGCAAGAATTGAAGTTGATTTCATTGACCTAAAGAGGATAGTCTCCATTATTTTCTATTTTCTATGTTCTGTGTCATTTTCTTTCTTTTCCTTTTGCCTGAGAGTGGCTTAGCAATCTCATATGCCTGGGATGTAGTTTTGTCTAGGTCTGATGATTTGAACTCATCAAGGGTGGCTTGTTGTTCCATTATAAGATAAGCAATGATTTGGCTTGGCTTTCAATGTAGTTAGCCACTTTTGTTGTGTCCCTTAGTTTCTGTTCATTCATTGATTCATTTGTCCATTTTTCAACATTTATTGACTTCCAGCAGATGATGACTGTTCTCCAAGAGCTTACTCTCTAATAAAAGGGTTCTTAATTTTTTTTTTTTTTGTGCCATAGAACTTTTGGCAATCAGGTAAAGTTTAGGGACCCCCTTTCAGTAATGTATTTCTAAATACATAAAATAAAATACATAGCATTACAGAAGAGACCAGGTATATTGACATGAAGATGTAATTTTTGTCCATAAAAATTCATGGATTCCTTTAATCTATCCACAGACATCAGATTAAGAACCCCTACTCATAGATTTAATAGGGGTTTCTTTGTGGAGGGAATATGAGATTTTCTGCTTCAAAGCAATGGCTTATATTTATATATGTGGTGCACTAAGGGATTGGGAGGAGTAGTTGGTATGTTTGTTGGGCCATGAAATTTAGGATTTTGGGAACTTCCCTACAATCCTAAAATAAAGGGAAGGAGAAGATTATACCTATTTCAGGGGAGGAGCCTATTAGGAAGAGAAGGTTTATCTCTTTAACCTTTGGATGAGTCCTATTCTTCCCCAAGGAGCCTGCTTATATTCACTTTAATTTCCTCATATAATTACATAGGGTAATGACTAATTCTTATTTCAGATCCTCATGTGGAGAGCTCAAGTCTGGGAATATAGATTTCAGTGATCTAAGCGGCATATCCAGCTGGCTCTTGTGGAGGCTCCCAAATCAATGGCTTATTGGAGGGAAAATTTGCCCTTTGTGACTGCGGGTTAACCTATAGCTTCTTTTACAATTACCTTCCCAACAAGTCCACTTTTGGAGCCAAATTTGCCCTTTCTGGAATCATCTTTCAAGTAAGAAGGTGTGTGTGTAGGGAGATACACATTCTGGGCCATCTGGAAGTGGCCTGTGTAGCCATTTGAATGCAATTTGGCTTGTGTTCATGTACAATTCCAGTGCAACTGAGCAGGAAGGAGCTGATATGTTTTCTGCATTCCCAAAAGCTTTATGTATGGAATTTTGGGAAGGTGTGTGAGCTCTGGCTCTCAGTGCCAAGTAAATGGAAATTCTCCAGCAGATTGGGAATTGCAGGGTTTTGAAGAGTTGGGTAGTTTTCCTTTTTGGGGGGACTAAACATTGAATTCTTGGGCTTGAGTCTTAGATTCTTGAACCTATCATGGTGACAAAACATCACTTCTGTTAGAAATCCATAATAAAAGCAGTTGGGCTAACTCTGTCAGAAATTTTGGGCAGGTGTTTTGCTTGTTTGTTTTTATTTTAAAGGAAAAATGCAAGACTTTACAATTTGATTATAAGATTTTTTTTAAGCCACATCTCCAATTTCATCACTGTAGAAAGCTTTTGATGGGCTCTACCAGTGGAGACTGACATTTTCCTGCAATTTATTGTTTCTGAGAGTTGGGCACTGAGAACTTAAGTGTGTCACCCAGGGTCACACCCCCAATATGTGTCAGAGGCAAGGCTTAAACCTAGGTTTTTCTGCTACTGAGGACAACTTTCTACCAACTATGCCATGTCATAACTCTGTGATCTGTCTTTTAAAAGACACCTTTATTTTTTTTTAATATATCCCTTCCATGTCTGCTCCCCAGCAAACCATCCCTCGAATCAAAGAGTCTAAGGGAAAGAAAGGAAAAAAGCTGTTCAGCCAGACTAACCCATACATCAGCTATGTCTCAAAGGGAGAAAAGATCACATAGGAGGCGGGGGAGGGAGATAATCAAAGAAGATTTCACAGAGGAGGTGAATTTTGAGCCTTTGAAGATTCATTAAAACTAGCTGTGGATCAAGAGGGCATCCCAGGCCATAGAAGATTAAATGGCAAGAGCAGAGATACAGAACAGGACTGGAGCATACAGTTTGTATAAAAGAACAATGGGAGATCAGATGGAAAGACAGTTTGCACACTGTCTAATTATTACAAGCAAGTAGTAGAGATGAGAAAATGCATCATCTTCCCTTGCAAATGTAGGTAACTCTGAGTCTCTCATCTCTCTTACCGTCCTGGCTTTTCACATCATTTTAATGTTTAGAGAGTAGAACCAGGGCCCCCGGCTCCTAACTGTGCCAAGTTATATATGTTTAGCTCATTTATAATCTTGCCTCATAAATCAATTCCTTCACCTCTTTAATTGTGGGAACTGCTCTTCTCTCAACTCCCTCCAATTACCTACTTGTATCCAGGTAGATAATTGAAGGTAATGTCTCATTGGGGCTGGAAAATAGCACCAGTACTACTGGGAAGTGGGAGGTGGGGTGTTAAACTCTCTCTGCTCAGCCTTTAGATGGATTCCTTCTGTACCTCCAGATGATGGCTCCTGGCCTTCTCTCAGAAATAATGAGGAATGATCACCTTTGGTCATATTAATGGAAGAAATAAGGGAGGTCTCGCAGTGCCGGAGTCCTGGTCCTGAGTGGTCTCGACTTTAACTTTTAGTGAATGGATCTATTCTGTCTCTTTTTCTATCTAGTAGAGTCAGGTTAGAATTGTCAGCTGGCTTCTTGGTGTGGGATACTAGTTACTTATCTCCATTTTTACCTTTGCAGGCTTATTAAACTTGTCATCTTTACAGATATAATTCCAATAAGCCAAGAGGTATCTTTTAAGCTCTGTGAGAGATTCAAGAACAGGGAATAACTGAATTCCTGTCCTCAGTCTTACAATCTAGGCGGGAAGGTGAGAAAGACAAGTCTCACTATGTGAGTGGGAAGGTGAGAAACACACAGACAGAAAATAATAACAAAGAATCCTCTTTCAAGTGCAATGAGGTTCCCCTTTGGGGATTGTTACTATTCATTATCTTTGTGCCCACTACATGGTCCTGTGCCAGGCCCTGTATCAAGGAGAATGATGGTAGCTAAGAACCCTCTCTTTCTTTCTTCCTTCCTTCTTTTTCTTTCTTTCCTTCCTTCCTTCCTTCCTTCCTTCCTTCCTTCCTTCCTTCCTTCCTTCCTTCCTTCCTCCGTTCCTCCTTTCCTCCTTCCCTCCCTTCCTTCCTCCCTTCCTCCCTTCCCCTCTCCCTTCCTCCTCCCTCCCTTCTTCCCTCCTTTCTTCTTTCCTTCCTTCTTTTTCTTTCTTTCCTTCCTTCCTTCCTTCCTTCCTTCCTTCCTTCCTTCCTTCCTTCCTTCCTTCCTTCCTTCCTTCCTTCCTTCTTTCTTTCCTTCCTTCCTTCCTCCTTTTCTTCCTTCTTCCCTCCCTTCCTTCCTCCTTCCTTCCTTCCTTCCTCCTCCCTCCCTTCTTCCCTCCTTTCTTCTTTCCTTCCTTCCTTCCTTCCTTCCTTCCTTCCTTCCTTCCTTCCTTCCTTCCTTCCTTCCTTCCTTCCTTCCTTCTTTCTTTCCTTCCTTCCTTCCTCCTTTTCTTCCTTCTTCCTTCCTTCCTTCCTTCTTTCCTTCCTTCCTCCCTCCCTCCCTCCCTTCTTTCCTTCCTTCCTTCCTCCCTTCTTTCCTTCCTTCCTCCCTTCTTTCCTTCCTTCCTCCCTTCCTTCCTCTCTTTCTTCCTCCCTCCTTTCTTCCTTTCCTCCTCCTTTCTTCCTTTCCTCCCTCCTTTCTTCCCTCCCTGCCTTCTTTCTTCCCTCTCTCCCTCCCTTCTTTCTTTCCTTCCTCTCTTTCTCTTTAAAAACATTTCTAGATTTTCCCCTTTCTTTAAACAAATTAAAAGAAAGCCCAGATTAACATTAAAAGTAATTGAGGGAGCAATTTAACTTTAGAAAAAGATTTATGTTTCACTGTAACTGATTTAATTTACAAAAAATTGACTTACACAACTTTTCAGAAATACATCTGATTCATAAAGTCAGAAAATTGTATGTCATTTCTTTAGCACCATCCTCAAGACTATTCCTTTGTCAGTGCATGTATAATGGCCTTTTTAAACTTTTGCCATTCATGATTCCTTTTTGCTAAAGAAATTTTTACGTGATCCCGAGTATATAGGTATATAAAGTTGGTATACAAATCAAACATTTACTGAGAGGAAATCATCATTTTGTGACTCCCCACTTTCAGTTATGACACCCTATATGGGATCATGAACCACAATTTAAGAAGCTGATAGCTAAAAGATTAACTTGGAAGATGTCATAGAGGATATTTAGTTCAAAATGGAGGCCCAGAATGGTAAAGGGATTTGCCCATGGTCATATACATAGTAAGTGACAGAGCCAGGATTCAAACTCAAAGTCTCCAACTGCAAAATACAGTGCCCTTTTCACTGTACTCTTCTGTATTTACAGAGAAATCGTTCCAGGATCCTGAGGAATTTTCAGCCTGACATGATGAGTTAGTTATCACATTTGGATGCTTTAGATATTTGGGAAATTATTCTTTACCATGCTTCTCTCCAAACAAGAGGAAGAATCAGTAGAAAAGTTATATCACTAATTTAAATAATACTTCAGTTTCTAACCGCCGCTCCCCCTCCCCACTGTAAGGAGGACTAGGATGTTGAATTTTTTATCCCCTTAGCCCTTAGAGGTTTTTGGCTTTTGGTGTATAGGAGTCAAATTTCAGTGGTGAGGATGGAAGATGATGGTGGCCTCTAGTCTTCAGCTTTTAAGTTCAGGATTGTTTTCCAAATTGTGTTTTAATTCTTGGCGAGCAAGCTGCCTTTAGCATCAAGGAGGGGACTGAAAGAAGATGGGTCATATACAGCCCCCAGAATAGCATCTGAAGTACTGTATGTGTGTCTTTTCCCCCCGCCTAGGATGGCTGATGGACAATAAATTCTCATAAAACGACTTCTCTAACCACAAAAATGGTTGAATAATTCAAGCTTGACTTTTTGAAGAATTTTGATTATGAAAATAGGACTCTTAAGAAAATAATACACCGTTTTATTTCTCAGCTTTTTTTTGTGTGTGAGCTTAATTAACCTCACACTTAGGTAATAGGATCACTTTTGGGAAATAAGTTTGGGATGAATGAAGTTAAGCTTTTCCTAGAAATTATTTTTCCTTTAATCATTAGAACATGTTATTTTTCTACAATATTTCCATTTGCCATCAAAGATCTCATGGGAGAAAATATCTTGTGAAGTTGTCTTGGTCTTTTTAAAAAAAACATTTTATTGTTATACTTTTATAACACCACAGTCATTTTCTCCAACCTCCCACCTCTCTCAACTGTTCTGTGTGACCAAAAAAAAAAAAATACATTGAGGCAAAGGCAATTGACATACAATGACTGGATCTGACAGTCATTTGTTTGTCAGATAATCTGTAAATCCTGTCCTTCTGAGAGAGTGAAGTTGTTATGAGTTCTCCAGGGTTGAGATTGTTCTTTATAATTCATTAGAATTCGATTATTTTTTAGTGTTATTTACATTTATTATCATTTCTATTGGGTATATCAGTCTTTCAATATTGCCTATTTAATTTTGCATTATTCATATACATTTCCCCATGTTTCTCTGAATTCCTCGTTAGTCATTACTTACAGTGTAATCCCAAACTGCTGCATTTGTTAGCCATCAACCAAGAGTCATTCATGTTGTTTCTAGGTCTGTTTCTTTTTTCTTTTTTTAAGCTATCATAGAGAGTGCTATTATGACTAATTTGGCTTATATAGGATTCTTTAGGTCATTGCTCTCCTTGAGGATATATACTAAATAATGGAATGATTGGGTCAAAGGGGACAAATTGGTAATGACTCTTCTTGCATAATTCCAAATTGACTTACAGAATGGTTGAATTTGTTCATAACTCCACCATTAGTGTATTATTATACTTGTCTTCCCACAACCCACATGTAAGCTGACTTTTTTATACTCATCTTTGTCACTTTGAGGGGTGGGAAATGAAACTTCAGCATCATTTTAATTTGTATTTAACTTATTATTTATGTTTTAAACACTTTTCTTGTGGTCCCTGGTGACTTGCAATTTTTCTTCTGAAGAATGTTCATCTTCTTTGACTTTTTGGAGTCTTTCATTCTTTTGAATCAATTATTGTTCTCATAGTTCCTTGTAAATTATTAATTTATTATAATTATTATCAACATATAATATATAATTATACAATACACAATAAATAATATTAATAATTATTAATTACTATAAATTATTTGAACAATTTTAAAAGGTAATGTCTCTAATCACTATCCTTGTTCAATTTGCCTTCCTTCCCAGAGTCTAATAAAAAAATTTAGTTTTTTACTTGGTTTTATCTCCTGGCATTAACTTGTTAGAAGCATCCTGCCTTCCATCCTTAGTGGTACTTTCTATGTCTTTGCTCTTCCTCTGGGTTCAGTAAAAAAGAGATGTCACTTTTTGCCTCAGTTTCTTCCATCTTTGCAGTAGTGGCAACATTTCTTCTTCCTGCTTTAAGATCTACTCAAATCATCATGAGTATGGACATTTCAGCCCACAGTTCTAAAGCTAGAAATCATGGCTCATTTTTTTGAGTATTTCTTCTATGTATCTGATAATAAGTATTCATGCCTTCTGACTCCATATGATTCTTATCTATGTTCATCCATTAGTTCACAATCAGGGACTACTCAATGTTCTGTGTCTTTTTCTGGTTCTGCCATCTTGAATACAAGTGAAGTGTATGGGCTGTCAGTTGGGTATCTCTTACAATCACTATATGACCATACCATTTAAAAATTATAAATCCCTTTGATGGCATCCTTTTATACTTTATCTCCTTCTTAATTCCTCATTTGTTTTGGTTGTTGCCCGTTTGTGCCCACTATGTCCCTCTTAATTGCCCTCCGAGTGATACTCAATTTTAATTCTACAATGACAGCAGGCTTTGATTCACAGCCATATAGCAACACCACAAGAATATTGGCTTGAAAAAAATGGGCCTTTGCTTCAGGATAAAGGTTGAGATCATTAAAAGGACCTTGTGATTTTCCAGTAGCAATCTAGCCCTTTCTCTTCCTTCTGTTTATTTCTGGGCTCAGCTCATTCATTTATATCATTTGTCCAAGTTAAAAACATACACACAAAATATTCATATACATACAAAGATATATGCCCATTATACGTTTGTGCCTATGTATACACATATTTAAATATATTTAACCCATACAAGTATATGTAAATATGCACACACATTTTAATATGTGGTTATAATATGTATATAGATATCAGTATGTGTCTCTTTCTCTCTCTCTTTATACACACACACACACACACACACACACACACACACACGCAGACATGATACATTTCCCACCAGCTGCACTCCCTGGATTAGACCATACTTCCAGGAAAACTCCTCATCAGGAAAATGATAATTTTGGGAGATTGAGAGCTTTGGTACTCAGACTTCATCAGAACTATCATTATCCTCTACTTTCTGGTTGGAGGACTAGAGGGTAGAATTAAGAATTTTTCCTAAAGCATCCATTTAAAGAAGGCTTCCAGGTCAGTCATCTCTTCCTTTCCCAAGAGTTCTACTCCTTTGGATTGGTCTCCATCAAGGCTATTGAAGGCTTCTCTACATCACTCCCATTGTATCCCACTTTTAGCTTTCTTTTGTGTGTTGCTTTCTCCCATTAGATTATCATTTCCTTGGTGCTAGGGATGGTCTTTCTTTCTTTCTTTTTTTATTTGTATCTACACCACTTAGCATAGTGCCTGGCTTACAGTAGGTACTTAATAAATATTTTTTGACTAACATACTATTTATTGACTGACTGACTGACTGATGGAACTGAAGTACTGATCACCATGTTCTTTCAAGAGAGAATAACTATGTAAAAAGCCAAATAAAGAATGCTGTGGAATATAATTTATAGATAATATGTAGACTTTGTCCAGATACATATTTTTGGGCATGCATATATGTGTATACTTATACACACATGTAGACACACACAAACACCATGTGACAGTAGCTAAGCGAACAGTATGTATAAATAAGTATATATGTGCATGCATGTATATACACATGTCAATATGCATGCAAACATACATTTATACAGATATGTAAAGTCTGTAGATTGTTCATATAACCGAATATCATTGTTGGACAACTGCCATTCTTCAGCCATTTGTTTTTTCCATGTGTAGATACTTAAACTCTTGAGAGAATAAGAATTATACTTATGAAGATCAGCTCTTTCTGGAAACTTGATACTGTGTCATCCACAAACAGGAATCTTGGAAGAACCTCATGGGCTACAGGAAAACCCTGCTCCACTTTGACTCAGTGCTTACTTTTTTCAGAACAGCAGTGAATGGCTTTGGCAAACATATGTCTCCCTGTCTTGTGCCTTGCCTGATATTTATGATCAGAGGGTTATTGATCTAGGTTATCTTTGTTGTTATATCTTTCAGGAACTCTTGTATTATTTTGACACATGTATGTGAGATATCTTGTTGGAGAAGAGCCTTTAAGGGCTTTACTTGACTTTGCTGAATCAATTTTTAAAAACAGTCAACAAACCCATAAGTGAAGTAGGCTCTTATATTCTCTACCTCTTCTCTGCACTCTTCTGATAAGCTCATCAAGGTTGCCTGTGTTGTGTGTTTGGTTCAGGGATTGGCAAACTATGGCCCCAGGGCCAGATCTGACCCTTTGCTTTTTAAGAATGTTTTTTATTTTTTTACATTTTAAAATATAATAAAGCTTTATTTTAAAATATAAAAAGAACATCCTTTTAGCTCCTGGGCCTGACATAGATCTTTCTAATAAAGGTTTTATAGACAGTTAAGTCGGTGTATGGGTCAGAAGTTTTTGATATTTTCTTGGTAACTTTTTTTTCGGTTCCCTTTATTGTTAAAAGTTAGGCTCAAGATTTTTGGGGTGCCTTTGACCTCTTTCCCTCCTTAGGAAAAACATGAATAGCCAAGGCAGCCCACAGTCAAGCCAGTATTGTAACATCTTTGCATGTAAAAGATAACTTCACTGGGCTTTTTTTTTTTTTAAATCCAGCTTCCAATTTTAAGTCCTCTCTTAAGATTGCCTTCAGATTAAAAAACAAACTCCTCTGCTTGTCATTTAAAGCCCTTCACTATCTGGTTCTGGGCCATCTTTCCAGACTAATTACACATCACTCCTCTCCCACACACTCTGTACCAGCCAAACAGGCTGACTTGTTTTCTGAACATGACATTCTATCTCCTCTCTTGGTGACTTTTTATAGGCTGCTCTTCATGTCCAGAATGTTCTTCCTCTTCCCCTCTGCATCTTGGAATCATTAACCCCCTTCAAGGCTTAATTCAAGGGCTACCTCCTTCAAGACTTCCTAAGTGTTCCATTTGTTAGTTGTCATTCTTATATATTGTTTCTATGCATAAGTATGTGTGCATCCTGGTATTTACTTATGCGGAAACATGTTCTTTCTATCACTCAGTAGAATGTAAGCTGATTGAGAGCAAACACTGTCACACTTTTGTGTTGGTACTCCTAGTACCTAGCATAGTTCTTGGCACTTAGTAGGAGCTTACTGAATGTTTGTTGCTTGATCTTGGAAATTATTTTTTCTTGCTTTTTGTTAGCTTTGATCTCTACTTTGATTAAGATGGAAAGTAACTTATTGAAGAATAATTATTGCACCCATTCTTGAAGAAAGGTGTAGTTTCAGATAAACCTGAAGACTTGTATAAGCTGATGTAAAATGAAGTGACTATAACTAGGATGATAATTTATACAAAAATAATATTGTAAAGAAAAACAAGTCTGAATAATTTTGGAAGTTTGGTCAATGTTGTAACCAGCTATGATTCCAGAGAACTTGTAATGAAACATGTCATCCACATCTCAATGGAAAGGTGATGGATTCAGGGTGCAGACTGAGACATCAATATTTTTTGGGGGGATAGGACCAATGTGGGAATACGCATTCTTGACTATATGCGTGGCTTTAAAAAAATAAGTATTGGGCTAGCTAGTTGGTGTAGTGGATAAAACACCAGCCCTGAAGTCAGGAGGATCTGAGTGTGGCCTCAGACACTTAACGCTTCCTGGCTGTGTGATCCTGGGCGAGTCACTTAACCCCAATAGCCTCAGCCAAAAAAAAAAAAAAAAGATAAAAAATAGGTATGCAATAATTATAATGTGATTTGAGGGTGATAACATTTGCACTTGGAAGTATCAGGAAAGGTTTTTACATAGAAAATGGTGTTAAGGTAAATAGATAAACAGATCTCATTTATAAAGCACTCACAACTAAGTTAATGCTTTTAGGTAGTTTTTGCATGGGAGTCTTCACACCCTCTGCCAGCCCTTCTGTCACCCTGACACTATCACTGCAGAAATGAAATAATTGCTCCAGGGCCGCTGACCCTTTTGTATTTTCTTTGTTTCATGGGTTGTTATGGCCAAAGAATTCATTACCCAGTGGTTAAACTACTGGGGCTCTTCACCAGACAGCACATATAATCTCATTCCTGAGACCATCCTGGGGGGAGGAAAGCTCAGATCTTCTCATCTGTTGATATTTGTCTTGACTTTGTTTCCCTCCCCCAACATACTTAGCTAATTTCCTAATGCTATAGTAAATTAGTTTTTTTTCCTAGGGGGTAGGGGGGGGGAGAGGGGGAGGAGTTAAGTGACTTGCCCAGGGTCCCACAGATAGTATCAAGTGCCTGAGGTTGGGTTCAGTTAACCCTTTCTGTAGACCTGGACAAAGCAGCCTGAGGTGGTCCTAGGACTTTTAAAGCATCTCAAGGCTAAGCCAACCACGCACATTTGCATAGGTCTTAGCAATACACTCTGGAATAGATTAGGATGGGCATTAGAGAAGTGAGGTGACCGTCACTCAAGGAAGAATTCTGGGTCAGTCGGAATCTCCCTGTGTCTCTCCCTG
Source organism: Antechinus flavipes (assembly GCF_016432865.1). Taxonomy (NCBI): domain Eukaryota; kingdom Metazoa; phylum Chordata; class Mammalia; order Dasyuromorphia; family Dasyuridae; genus Antechinus; species Antechinus flavipes. Next base: position 634,572,813 of record NC_067399.1, on the reverse strand, counting down.
GCAGCCTGCAGCTTTTCTGCCCCTGTTCTCACCCTGAAGTAGCTAGTGCCAGCTCATGAACTGGTATGCTGGGTATTGCAGCTCTCTGATTCCCAGTTAATTGTCTCTGTAATGGAAGGGAGATCATTTGGACTTGAGTTTTTCCATAGTAGCTAAATATAAAATGCAAAGAAACCTCAGTACAATTTAGTAATCTAATACAATCCCTTGGTTTTACAGATGAGGAAACTGAGGCTCAAAGAGAAGTACAGTTCAGGGTTACACAGCTCATATGTGGCAGTTCAGTATTTTGAACCAGATCTTCCAATACCAGATGTGTAATATTTCCATCCCTGTTGTAACATGAGGTCATTGACCTAGATGATCTTAAAAGTCCCCGTTTCTAAAATCCTGTGATTCTGAGAAGGGTAAGACAATTTAGTCTAAAAGCTTTTCAGGATACAGATATCAATCTGTCCTGCTTCTTTTTCTATCCATATTTGTTTGTCTCTTTTTTCCTAGTCATACAGTGTCCCTTGTGCCTCTGGAATACAGTGGATGCTCAGGAAATGTCTGTGGAATGATTCAATGGAAACATAACTTAGTTGTAGCGATTTGGATTTGGATTAAGAAAGGATTTGAATCTAGCCTCTGATGCTTGTTGTATGACCCTGGACAAATCACAATGTTTCCATGAAGTACTTTCCTCATCTGTAAAACAGGGATACATAATATCTAAAGGAGTTACCTCACATTTTAACTGGGGCTTGAAGGAAGCCAGGAGGCAGAAAGGAGGGAGTTTACATGGCATAAATAACTTCACAAATATCAGGAACTTCACATATCTTATAAGTGCTCCCTTAATCTCAGGAGCTGCTATTGCTACTTTTGCTCTAACATTATTACCATCATTAACATTGTTACTTACTATTAGGAATACTCAACAATTTCATGCCTATCTTAAATTTAATTTCTGTTTTTAATTAATGAAAATGCTTCTCTCATATAACTTCTCCTTACCCCCAAACTCCTTATTGTGTCAACCACAGCAATGAGAAGCAGAGGGGGGAATAGACCTACTATACTTAAGTTAAAAATAAGCTTGAGAAATTTTTCTTTACTCCTTGATTTCAACCTGTTGATTTATTTTTTCCTTAGACCTTTTTCTCTAGGGCTAGGTCTAGTTATTATCAGTTGACAATCAATAATTATTTAGTAAGGTCTATTATGTGTCAGGCACTGTGCTAAGCACTAGGGATACAAAGAAAGGGGCTAGGCAGCCCCTGTCCTCCCAGTCTGATGAGGAGACCACATGGAAACAACTATTTCCAGACTATATATAAAGGATTAATTGGAGATAATGTGTAGAGAGAAGACATTAGGATTAAAGAGGATTGGGAAAGGCTTTCTGTAAAAGGTAAGATTTTAGTTGAAACTTTAAGGAAGCCAGAGAAGTCAGGAAGTGGAGATGTGAAAGGAGAGAATTCCAGACATGGAAGTTAGCCAGTGTTTATTAATTTCTTTAATTGTGGGGGAGTTAGTCAGGATTTAGTGATTTGCTCAGGGTCACATAACTAGCAAGTATCTGAGACCAAATTTGAATCAGGTCCTTCTGATTCCAAGACTGGTGCTCTACCCACTGTGTCATCTAGTAGTCCTGAAAACAATCCCTATTTTACAGATGAGGAAAATTCTTTAAAAAATTTTTTTTTATAGCTTTTTATTTACAAGACATATGCGTGGGGAATTTTTCAGCATTAACAGTTGCAAATCCTTTTGTCCCAACTTTTTCCCTTCTTCCCCCCACCCCTTCCCCCAGATGGCAGATTGACCAATACATGTTAAATATATTAAAGTATAAGTTAAATACAATATATTTACAACTGTCAAACAGTTATTTTGCTGTATAAAAAGAGTTGGACTTTGAAATAGTGTACAATTAGCCTGTGACGGAAATAAAAAATGCAGGCGGACAAAAATAGAGGGATTGGGAATTCTATGTAATAGTTCATAGTTACCTCCCAGAGTTCTTTTGCTGGGTGTAGCTGGTTCGGTTCATTACTGCTCTGTTGGAACTGATTTGGATCATCTTGATTGTTGAAGAGGGCCACGTCCATCAGAATTGATCGTTATATAGTATTGTTGAGGTATATAATGATCTTCTGGTCCTGCTCATTTCACTCAGCATCAGTTCATGTAAGTCTCTCCAGGACTGAAATCATCTTACTGGTCGTTTCTTACAGAATAATAATATTCCATAATATTCATGTATCTTAATTTATTCAGCCATTCTCCAATTGATGGACATCCACTCAGTTTCCAGTTTCTGGCCAATACAAAGAGGACTGCCACAAATATTCTTGCACATATAGGCCTTTTTCTCTTCTTTAAAATCTCTTTGGGATATAAGCCCAGTAGTAACACTGCTGGACCAAAGGGTATGCACAGTTTGATAGCTTTTTGAGCATAGTTCCACATTGCTCAGATGAGGAAAATTCTAAGGAAAAGCAAGGAAGCCAAATACTGGCAGGATTCTGGGGGCATTCTGTTTATGTGTACCTGCAAGTATTTAGGAAAAAACTAGTAGATTTCTGTCATGTTACCCAAGCTGGGTCTTGCTTTTCAGTCCCTCAACATGATAAATATCACCAGTCATGACTTAGCTCTGGTATAAGAAACGTAACTTGGGGGTCTGTGAAATTAAAATAAATATTTTTGTTAATTGTATTTCAACATAACTGGTTTTCTTTGTAATCCCATGTATTTTATTTCAAGCATTTAAAAACATGATTCTGGTAAGGGTTCCATAGCATTGCTAGATTGCCAAAGGAGTTCATGATGCTAAAATGTGTAAGAGAAGGGAAAGATGGAAGGGAGAGCATGGAGAGGTACATATATGTTAATTGTCCAAATTTGTGACAGGCTTTCTGGAATGTAGGCCTATCGCATGATTTCACCCCTATATCATTTGCTGGTAAGTATAACAAAATGCAATTTGAATAAAGGCTATAGAGGGAATTTCTAACATTAATGAAAAGGAAAGCTCTTTATATGTTCCTTTTCAAAAAAAGCATTAAATTTAAAGGGAAACGTCTGTACATTCTCCCCTCTCCCCATTAACAACAACAACAACAACTACAACAACAACAACACATCCAATAGAACACAAGCCAAATAAAGTAGGGTATTTTTCTCTCCAGCCTCCCCCTCCCTAAAAGCCTTCCCTGAAAGGTTGTCTTAATTTTCCTGGTGCCAGTCAAAATCATTTTTCAACGGAGCATGAACAGAGGCAGCGGAGATGCTCCCTGGCTGTGTTTTCGAGCCATACTGAAAGTTTTTTGTTTTATGTAAATAGAGATTGATGGAACATTTTACACAGAGTACGGGTTTTTGACAAAAAGTATTGATGGTTGCTTTCAGTAAGTGTTACCTTAGATGACAGAATATTGCATTTTAAGATGAATTACACGAGAAACTCCCTCTTTGGGAATGTCATACATTTTATTTCATCTGTTGTTTTATGAGAGAATGACTGAAGTCATGAATGCCTCAGACTGATCTGTTTCCTTAGCACATTATAAGTCCCGGTTTGGTGCACTCCTATTTTAAAAGTTATGGGGAAAATATTTATGCTGGCAAATAATATTGCTAAAAATGCTTAAATGTTCAAAGGCAGAACATAACTTCTCACATTGTTTCCCACTGTTCAACTATGATTTGTGGGAAGCCCGGAAAACCTGGTTAGAGTTAAATAAATATTTTTTCAGAAAGATCTCAGGGGTTTCTGATAAAAAGCTTATTTGTTGTTGTTGTTTGTGTGTGTGTTTTTCCTCCTGCCATTATTTATGTTTGAAAAAACCTCTGCATTTATTTCTACACAGTTCTTTAGTCTAATCCATCCACTCAGGGATCTGGGGCCATAGCTTTGCAGTACCCTGTTGAGTTTTGAAATTACCTTTGGATAACACTTGACACAGTGTTGTGAACTCAAGGGCACCTGGCTGCTTCAGAGGGATTGAGGGTGGTTGAAGTAATTGAATATAGCAGTCTCTTGTTTGATAAAGCAAAGAAAATAAATTATAAGGGAAAGATTCTCTATTTAACAAAAACTGGGAGGAGGAGGGAGGGAAGTTTGGCAGAAAATAGGTTTAGATCAGTATTTTATACCACATGTGGCAAATGTGTACAAATACATACAATTTAAAGAAATTAGAGGAGGAACCAGGAGAAAACATCTTTCGTATTTATGGTTGTGGGAATAATCCTTAATTAAGCAGGGTTAGGAAAGATGAAATATATCTTGAGTATGGTTGTCCTCTTGTCTAAGATCTCTTCCCTCCCCCTGCCCCAGCCAAGTATCTTATTGGCTGTTAAGGTACTATTTCAGATAAATTCAATTTTTAAAAGAAAGAAGTAATAGGGATTAAATGAATTATCCAGACTGCACAACTAGTAAATGTCTGAGGCCAGATCTGAATTCAAGTCTTCCTACCTAATTGCCCCAAAGTTCAGTTTTAAGGCCCCTAAATTCACTCTACTATGATTCTTGGCATTATATGTCTAGGACTGAATCATAGCAGATTATTTTGGGTCATAAAATAGGTTCATAGAAGGCCTAGCATTCAGCATTTGTAGATTTGTTACAGGAAGTTGGCCAGGTAGAAGCCTCTTAGTGACTAGAAAAATATATGTAATTCTCTAGTACCTAATTTGATGGCATAGAGGATCTCAAGGTTTGAAGAGAACAGAACTCTATCTGGGGATGGAAAGACTTCCACTTAAATGAAATAAATTTCTCAATGATTTTATCTGACTATCTTCATCTTTATCTTTATTTTAATGAAATGAGGGAAGGACCCTTCCCCTCCTTATATGAAGGTACAAAGCAGGCCAGTCAGATTTTAGTATTGCCTATTGGCCAGAACTTCTAGAGATTCCTTACCATTGCTTTTCTTATTATTTGGAAAATAGGCATTATAGGCTACCTCTAACACGTCTGAGCAAATGGACTCTCTTGGAGGTAGGGAGAGGGAAACCTTTTTCACCTGTATCTTTGCTTACACAGGCCAACAGTGTGCCCAAAACAGTCTACCCAAAAGCATGTCCCATTTAGGGTTTTCTTGGCAGACATAATGGACTGATTTGTCATTTCCTTCTCCAGCTCATTTTACAGATGAGGAAACCGAGGCAAGCAGAATGAGGTGATTTGCCCAGGATCACACAGTTAGCCAGTGTGACAACTTCTTTGAACAACTGCCTCATCTGTAAAGTACTAGTTGACCTCTCAGTTTGTTTTTAGCTCTGAGTCTCTGATCCTCAGTGCAGTATACTTGACAAGTGGTTGATTACCTTTCTTATTTTATTGATGACATCAGGAGTCTGTGAAAGTTTTATTGATAATGCCAGGGGGTCAATTCTATCTCTTTTGCATCCTGGGCATGCGTTAGTAGTTGCGGTTGTCCTGGAAGGTTATGCTTCCCTACTATTTTTTGGCGTTTGCTTCTCTTTTCTAAGGTTCTATGTAGTCCTCAGGGTTTTGTTTTGTGGACCATATCCTTTCTTATATTTTCCATAGAGGGATCAAAAGAGCAACCTTTGCCCATGAAATCATCCATATCCTGAATCTAGAGGCGTCTACTTCGAAGCACAGAATAAGTAGATTCTCATGGTGAAATAATTAATTCACCAGTAATTATGAAAGCATCAGCTATAAATGACAGCTCATACTACAGACATCATCCTTGTTAGGACCAGATCCGTGGTCCAGCTGCCTGGGATGTGAACCCAGGAAAAGAAAGATTAATTTGTCTGTCATCCAAAGCTTTGACAATTGTAAACCTGTTTTTTAGCTTTAATCAGAAAGGGTGTGAAGCATGGAAGAAAAGCTTTGAATTTATGAAGAGACAATTTTTAAAAAAACTTGTAGGAATGAGAGAGATAGAGCACTAGACTTAGAATCAGGAAAACCCAAGTTCAAATCCAGCTACACATACTTATAAGTTGTATGACCTAGTGCAAATCACTAAACCTATTTGTTTCAGTTTCTTCATCTGTAAAATGAGAATAATAATAGCACTTACCTCCCAGGGTTGTTGTAAGGATAAAAAGAGGTACTATTTGTAAAGTAAAAACCTTAAAGTGGTATATAAATATTAACTGTTATTATTGCTACCACTGCTACTACCACTAGTACTTCTCACCCACCACCATTAATACTACATTATATTGAGTTGCCATTTGGATCTTCCCTTCCTTGGAGTCTATTGGACTCACCTTGAATTACCACATTGCTGAGAAGAACAGCTATCAAAGTTTTCATCACACAGTGTTGTTACTGTGTACAATGTTCTCCTATTTCTGCTCACTTCACTCAGTATTATGTAAATCTTTCCAGGCTTTTCTGAAATCAGCTTGCTCATTTTTTATAGAATTTATAAAATTATTATTATTTTGGTGATCAAAATCTTCCATTATACTTACATACCACAACTTATTTCCAGTTCTTTGCCACCATGAAAAGAACTGCTATTTTTTTTTTGTCCATGTGGGTCCTTTTCCCTTTTTTATGACCTCTTTGGGATATAGACCCAGTAGTGTAGCACTGTTGGATCAATGGATATACACAATTTGATAGCTGTTGGGACATAGTTCCAAAATGCAGAGTCCAATATTGCTGTTAAGCATTTGTGTGACCTTGGGTAAAGTCACGTAATTTTTCTGGGCCTTAGTTTATTCATTTGTAAAATTTGAATAGTCATAGTTTCTCTAACCTGATAAAATAAATAAGCTCAAATGAGAGAATCAACATATCTGAAAGAAAAGAAAATCTAAATTTATATAAAGGTGAGGGGATGTTAATTCTTTGGGTTTGTGGGCCCCTTAATGTTAGAGATTAGGAAAGGAAAAATACAGTTGCCTTAATGGTATATAAAGCACCCAGCAGCATCTTTTTTGGGTATTTGAACTGGCTCGGGATGAAGGCTAAAGTGTTTCCTTTGACCATCTACCCTTCACAAAGTAATATATATATATGTTCTTTGTAAATTGCTTAATATATGGCATGTCAATAAGAAGCATGCTGCATAAAATGAGTTCACTTGGTAGTTTGAATTCATACCTGTACTGACTTAGCCTTATTTGATATCATAGCCATCCTGGGGAAACCCACTCTTGTTTTACTTGACTGGAAATGGAGAATCTATGAGATTAACGGCTCCCATTGCTCCTTTGTGATTCACCATTAAAAACAGCAAGTCTTGTGCACCCATTTTGAGTTTCTCTGCCTTTTGGTGGTGGTGGATGGATGGATGGCTATGGAGAAAAAGGAAGTTGTCATGTTGTTTGCTGATCATCACTCTTTTCTAATAAATGGACTCCTTTTTAATGTGAAAAAAATGCTTGGGATTCATAGGAGAGAATTTTGCTAAAAGGAAGTTCAGGATTCAGTAATTCTTTAAAACAAATTTGTATTTTATTGATCATAAAAGCATTTATGTGCCCTTGAAAAAATGTGTTTTTGAGGTATTTTGCCAGTTACAGTGTGTATGACCCTGCACAAGTCATTTTTCTAGGCACAGAAGATTTGCTTGCTAAATAAAGATCGAAATGATTATGTGTAATGCCCATGTAGATTTCGAATCTTTTGTTATTATATCCTATCCACTCTTTTCTTTGATTGAAAACTCTGTGGAGTTCCAGACCCTGGTTTTATTTAATTTTTATCTCTCTCACATTCTCCTTACCAAGTCAGCATTTAATATCTTTCTAACCAAATGGACATTGAAGAAGGCCTTAGTTGAAGATGACAACTATCCAGAGCCCCTTCCCAGATGCACGATGTCTTAATTACTCCAAATCCCACCTGCCTCCACTTGGATTCACTCTTTGTACACAGTCTAAATCATCTTAGGTATTTGCTCAGTGTTTGTGGTTTATAGGCAGTTGTCTGTGTATCATCTTGGGCATATTTGTCAATAGATGAGACACAGATTGTAAACCCTTGTGGGCAAGGACTGTCTGTTTAATTCTCCCCATAATAAGATCACCCAAGTTCCATGCAATTGACAAGTATTTACTGAATGGCTGCTCTGGACCCTGCAGTATGCTTGGCATTGTGAGGGTACAAAAGCAATAAATGGGAGATGGCTCCTGGCTACGTGGAGTTTTGTATCTAATTGGGAAAGCCAGAGAGCCATGCATGAAAACAATGAATCCATGCATACACAAATAGACCCACATATGCAGTCATGATTATCTCAAAATCATATGCAGATATAAACTAAAGTATTAAATTGCTTGTTGCTGTGAATGGGAACACAGTGTAATATTTAGTAAAGTAGCAATTTAATAGTTCAGCTAATCAGTGAAAAATGAATTTTAGGACAGAGAATGTCTTAGCAGCAGCTACAGAATCAAGAAAGACCTAGCTTGAAACCCTATCTCTGGCATTAACTATGTGAACACCAGAGCTGTCACTATTCATACTTGATATTAAATTAGGCAGCCTTGAGATAGGGGTTTAAGGAAGCTGAAACTGAGAACATAAAGAAAAAAGTCTGAGATAGCTTCTCTGAGAAGTATTAAGAAGGTAAATTAAATATTGGTGAACAATAGCAAGGACCAGGGCAGTTGGGTAGTGCAGTGAATAGAGCATTGGGTCTAGAGTCAGAAAGACCTGTGTAATTCCAGGCAAATGACTTAATCCCATTTGCCTCAGTTTGCTTATCTGTAAATGAGCTAGATAAAGAAATGGCCAAACACTTTAGCACCTTCTATTTATAAATATGTTTGTTTATTTATTTGTTTATTCATTCATTCATTTATTTATTTGCTCATTCATTTATTCATTTATCTATCTATTTATTCATTTTGGTGAAGCAATTGGAGTAAGTGACTTGACCAAAGTCATACAATTAGTAAGTATTAAATGTCTGAGGCATTTTGAACTGAGGCAGATTTGAACTCAAATCCTCCTGACTTCAGGGCTGTGCTCTATTCACTGCTCCATCTAACTGCCCCTCATTCCAGTATCTTTGCCAAGAAAACTCCAAAAAAAGAGTCATGAAAAATTAGGTATGACTGTAAACAACTGGACAATAGCAAGAGTTGAAGAAGTATGTCAGAATGAATTTCCAATGGGCTGGGACAGTGGAGTTCTGTGCTTCCTGAGAGGAGGGGGAAAGGACAGTTCAGGGAGGCAGAGTAGTGGTGGCAGTGACAGGGATGCTGGAGTGGGACTTTGTAAGTTGGACCTGATGAAGAGAAAAGAAGAACAGAAAGACTGGTTTCTGTATCCAGACCCAGTCTAAGACACTTATTAGCTACATGGATTTTTACATGATAATTTTGTTTTGTTAATGATAGGATTCTTATAAATGAAGAACTGAATTTGCCAATTATCCCTAATGTTGGTCTTTTAGCAAGTCTCTTATTTATATCTGGTAAAAAAGAATGATAGTAGAATCATATTCAGAACTATGAGGGACTTTTGAGGTCATGTGGTGCAATTCCTACACCTACATTTTACAGATGAAGAAACTGAGGATCAGAAAGGGAATTGAATTGTCCCAAATGACTCAGAGAGTATAGTTGCAGAGTTGGGAAGTGAATGTTGACCAAGTGACTCTAAGTCCTCCTTCCAATAAGCCATATGAGGTGCGGGCTCTGGTTTTCATGTAATAATAATAATAGCCCATATCTTAAACACATACTCTTTTCAAAATGCTTTGTATAATTTATCATATGCAGGAATGACAGGTAAAAAAAATTACCTTATGTTCCATTGTACTAATCCAATTCCATCTCTCCTCCTAAGCATCCCCATTGTACCATTAGTTAAGGCTGCTGGCAATAGTTCCAGTTTCAAGGATGTTTTTGTGTCAGTTCAATAATATTGTACATTCTATTCATTTTAGGGAGCTGGGGTGTGTCCAATGAAGAGGATGATTGGGATAAAGAGGAAATTTGAGGTCATGTTTTATGAAGATCAATGGAAAGAACTCTGGGGAAACTTGGGATGGATAAGAGAAAAATTGGGTGGGTAGGAAGCACAATTGTTGGCTTCAAGAACTTGAAGGATCCTCGTACTCTAGAAGGTCTAGACTTGTTCTGCTTGTCTCTACTCAGCAGAATCAGGAGTTTTGGATAGCAGTTGCAAAGAGTATACATTTTTGTTCAAAGGTAAGGAAACATTTTCTATTAATGTTATTTCCAAAAGTAGATTGAGTTGTTCAGAGAGATGATGAGTTCTTTTTTTTTATTAGAAGTCCTCCCTTCCTCCCCCCTCCCCCGCCCCCAACCTTTTTGTTGCATACTTAACCAATTATCAACTGTGCTATTAGGTAGCACAGTGGATAGAGCAAGACAAGGGCTTGCCTGAGGAAGATATGAGTTCAAATTCAACCTCAACACTTATTGGAATGTGATGCTGGACAAATCACTTAACCTCAGTTTGCTTCAGTTTCCTCAGGTGTAAAATGGATAATAATAGGACTTATCTCTAGATGAGATAATAATTGTAAAAATTCTTACTTAGCATAGTGCCTGGCATCTCATAAGTGCTATATAAATGTTTGCTATCATCTTAATTCAAATGACATAAAAGAAGATTGAATATGAAATTCAGTTATATATAGTTTATTTATTTATTTTACAAAGTATATATTAAATTTAAGGAGGTATAGACATTATTATCTTGTTTGCGCCTTCTCTAAATTTAGTTTATATGTACCTTGCAGGAATCTTGTACGTACTTATATAGTATATGTAGTTTCCTACGTTACAGTATCTGACTTTTGAAAACATGTCTTGCTTTTACAATTTTCTTTATATACCCTTAAAGTTTGGTTGTCAGTTGATTACATGCCATTTTCAATTTTGAATTTTTTTTTTTGCTTTGTATTTTTACAATTTGTTATTGATACTCTGTTACTTTTCTCTAATTTATTTCCTCAGTCTCTCTTCCTCCAAGTCCTCTCTTGTTACAAATAAGTAGAATCAAGGAAACCAAGTCAGTGTTGATCATGTCTGAATGTTTGTCGCTTTCTGCTCTACAACTCCATCATCTCTATTTGAAGAGGAAGGAGGCATGTTGCATCATTAGTCTTTGGAAGTCATGGTTAGTTGCCACATTGATTGAAGTTCTTAAATCTTTCCAAGCCATTTTTTATATTATTGTGATCATTGTGTAAAAATTTCTCCTTGTTCTACTTTTCATTTTGTAACAGTTTATGTAGTTCTTTCAAGTTTCTCTGAATTCTTCACATTTGTCATTTAAAAAAAATAGCCTAATAACATTCCATTGCATTGGTATTTTTTCAACTATTTCCGAAGTGACAGACTTTGTTTTAATGTTTGCTAAATATGTTTGTCCTTTCCTTCTATCTTTGACCTCTTTGAGATTTATCTTATCAGGAGTTGCCGAGTGATGTCAGGAAGACCATTTACTGGATTATGTTGTAGGGGATTTATATTCAAATATGAATTGGACAAGATGGCCCTTGACGTCCCGACCAACCCTGAGATGTGGACTGAGCACCTACTAAGTCCAAGTCACAACAGGTTCTAAGTGTGACAAGATGTGAAGGAAATCTAAAGACACTGATCTCTGCCCTCCATGAGTTTACAAACTCGTGCGGGGATAAAGATTTGCCTACTCAATAAATTAAAAAAAAAAGAATATGACAACATAAACATGGAATTATAGAAAAAGTGATTACTGCAAGGGAACAGAGATTTACGATATGTGTGATAGAAATGTGTTATAAGTGTTTGGGGAAGGAAGAGATCGCTGTGGTCTCAAGTGCTGAGGGAGGGTTTCATGGGGGCTATAAGACCTGAATAAATTCAGGAGACAATGAAGTATTAATGCTATTGGCTTGAATGGAAGTCATGCAGGCCACCCCGAGACCTCCTGTGTTTGAGAGCCCATTCTAGGGCCTCCTAATATTTCATCTCTGGTTAATTTGGGGCAAAATTACAACTGGTTTTCTTTCCCATCTGAATTACTGTTCTGTCCAATTCCAGTGTTACACAGTTTAAAAACAAAAGCAAAAATTCAATTCAATATATAGTCATAGGCACTATGCTAATGTTGATTTAGGCTAGTGTTTTCCTTGTAATATTGGGGTAGTTTAAAAAAAATCATTTAGTGGTACACAAAAGTTTTTTTTTTTTTTAAGCAAAGACTTCCCCCCCTGTGAGACCATTTTAAAAATCATCTGATTTATTCAGAAATGTTAATAGGGAAAATGGCCCAAGATCCCACACAAGTGAAACTTTATTTTTTAATCTGGGACACAGTAGGGAGCCCTGAGAAACGCATTTTCTTCCAGGATTGTAGGAGGAATACATAGTGTTTGTTTAAAGCATCAGGTATTGAGAAATGTAATGGCAGGGTGAGAAGTTTGACCTCAGCTGCCAGATCTGATCTGCTAGGGGGTAATTGAGTTGCCATGTTTTTTAACTCTTCAGTTTAAATCAAGTTTTGCTATAGCCCATTTAAGTGTCAAATTGGTAGCAAAACTTGACAACTTCAGGGTACAGACTTGCTTTTGATCAGAATTTACATGCAAATCATTTTTGCCTTGAACTGTCAACTCCTGTTTCTGATACTTTGAGGGGGACATTCTTCTCCCCTTCCCGGCCTCCCCATGCCAAGGGCAGTGTTGGCTAATGTTATTAATTAGTGTGTGGAAGAAAAATTATCTTGATAAATCTGGTGGTTAAACTATATTTTCCCTTTTGTGTATCAGCTGGTGCAGCTGGACACTTAATCCCTTTTTACCTAGAAGGAAATCAGACAATAATCCAGAGCTCTGTGTCAAAAAAAGACCTAGTGAATGAGAGGTGGAGGGTCACCAATGTATTGGGGGACAGAGTTAAGCCACCAGAACCTCACAAAGAGTGCTGACAGTCTGCATTTTCTTGGGCATTAAACAAGGTCTTTGGTAACTTTAAAGAATCTTTTCCTTGCATGACTAAACTCATTGAGGGAGTTAGAGAGAAAGCTGCCTCAGAAGTCTTAAGCCTGCAACTTTTTTTTTTTAATTCTCCCTCCACCCCAATCCTCGGGATGCTTGAAAGCACGTGAGGATGTGGAACCCCTCCCCGCTATTCAGAGGAACAAAGAAGTGTTTGCACTCTCATAGAGTTAATAATGACAGTAGCATGTCATTCTTGTTTCTAGCCACCCTGTATGAGTTTCCCCATCATCCGCCTTCCTAGAGGATTTGACTGTGGTCAGTCCAATTTCCCTGCGTAGGCTTCTGGACAGCCCCACTGTGAAAGCAAGACAATAGAGTTTGCCCAGAGATCCTTACACAAAAAGCCCCAGACTCGGTGACTTCTGGAACACTCTACACAGTGAGGCACTGGGTCTGGGTCATTCCCAAATAATTCATCGATTGTCCAACAAAAAACAAAAAAACACAAAAAACCCCCAACTACCAACAAAAAACCTAACAAACTTTCCTGATGGGGAGGTTGTCCCTTGAAAATAATGAAGTAATGTGAGGTTTTGACTCCAGCCAGCCTGAAATTCCTCCTTTGTCCCCACTTCCCTGGCAGGGTGCAAACATCAAACCCGTTAGCTCCTCGGGATGATAGACGGTGTCCTGTCAGACGGGAGACACTTGAAAGCGTGAGTTCTGAAGTCAAAGAAATTTTGAGATTGGATTCACTTTATCTGTCTTGGAGAGCTGCGACCAGCTCAGCAATCCCTCCTCCTCCTCCTCCTCCTCCTCTTCTTCTCTTCCTCCTCCTCCTCCTCCAGTGGGGGCCTCCTCTCCCTCCCACCCGGGCTTCATCTGCCCAACGTGGGCTGTGAAATTTTAATTGAATTGTTAATGACACCGAGGAGTGACACAACACATGAAAAACTTCCAAGAATCAGTCATGAGGAGCCTTTTTCTTACTGTTACAAAACAGGAGACGCGGAGAACTTGACAAGTCCAAGTGTCTGAGGCCAGGGTAATAATTGATAGCAGGCTGCCTGTATCCAAGGTCCTTCACCAGTAATTGCAAGCAGAATCTGACTCTGTGATCTCACCAGTGGTATTTGCCATGCCAGAATGAGCAGGCTTTGACAGATGGCTTTCCTGCAGTAATAACTTAGGCATGTTCCTCTCTCACACGAGGCCATGCATCCCTCCCACTGGAGAAAATGAGTTGAACATTTTGCTTCTTCTTTAACAGGGCACTGTTAAAATAACTCTATTCTATTATATAAGCCCTGTAGAGCCAGGGGACGAAATTTATATGGTTATAAACAAGAGATATTACTTTGGAATACCGCAAGACTGGGTTTCATTCTTTCTTTAGGATTTCAAATGAGGTTTTCAAAATAATGGATATGATTTCCAAAAAATAAAGAGAAGGAAGAATGCTATAAGTTAGGGCATTGGGAGTGGTAAGAGTAATCCCATTTCACAACTTAGCTCTCATCTGATTTTGGAATCTCTCCGTGCATTTCGGCTAATTTGCTAGCCCAATATTAACGTGTGCGTTTTCGTATTTGTTTTTCTGGATGGATTTGATTCTCTGTGGGGACATCAGAAATATTATTTACTCCAATATTCTGAAATTACATAGATATTTTATTTTGTGTTTTTTAACTCTCCAAAGGCTTTTCTTTTTTTTTTCATCTTTTATTTCTGGGCACTGATATATTTCAAAACTTGAATATGTCTTTTCCTTCCTCCCTACACACCTCTTCTCTCTTCTCTCCTTTTTCCCTTTCTGGGATGTAATTTTGTCTGTAAAATATGATGATAAGCCCAAATGTCCTTGAAGATCTATAGTTCTCCTAGATTCTCACTCCCTTCAGTGGCAGGAACTTACTAATACTTATACAGGGTCCCCTCTATGTGTTTCCCCATGGGGGACTGGGCTCTCTGGCATATTTAAATTGTCCCACCCCGCCACTGTCTAAACACAGTCTCACACCAGGAGCCAACATCAAAAAGGGCAGTGCAGGGAAGGCCCCATGGAAGCTCAGATCACAAGATTAACTGTAAAACAAGAAAGAAAATGGAGTATATGTATGCATATGTAATGGCAAAGAGGGGTGTCAGTGTGGTGGGGGGATGTGTGTAACTCTTTGACTAGCAATTAGGATTTACTCCGATGGATCTGATTGGGGGGTAGAAGAGTGAAGGAAAAAAAAAGCAGCTATGGCTATTACCTAGACAGTCCCCAAGTTACAACTGACATATGTTTCAAAATTCATTCGTAAGTTGATTTTGGGAGCTAGGAAAAAAATTTCCCATAAGAATCATATCATAAATGATGATTATGTTTCCTGTTTATTCAAATAATACTATTTCAGCTCTGAGCTAGATTAAATAGACAATGTGGGCTAGTCTGGGAACCTAACTGCCATTTATAATATTTGCTATAAGAATTAATTTGGAGTTTTAAAAAATGTTTTATTGATGATCTTTTTTTGAATTATGAATCCCCATTGACTTCTTCCCTTTCCCCCTCACCCCTATAGTAGAACCACTCCTTATAACAAATACACATAGCCGAACAAAATATGTCAGTACATTGATCAGGGCTAAAAAAATGTGTATTTGGAATTCCAGTTAGGGAGTTGGGACGTGATAAATATTTCCCTCCACTATTAACTCTTTGAATGGGAAAGAACTCCTCTCTTCTTGTACAACATTTCTCATAGTAAAAGGAAAACTTTTCATGGATTAGACCAGGGTTCTTGACATGCAACTGGTGAATTTGTTTTTTGAAAATAAAATATAATTGTTTTCCTGTGTATTTTGTAATTGTGTAATTGTAATCCTGTGTTTTTTATTGTAAGCATTTAAAACCATAGTTCAGGGAACGAGTCCTTGAGCTTTATCATTTTCCAGAGTCCATGAAATAGTCTATACTAAACAAAAGTAAAATATTTGAAACAGAGAAATGTTTTATAACAAAGTGTGATTCTGAGACCTCAGGATTTTAGAATAGTATAGAATGACTGACATATGTGTCCATTATTGTTCATAAATAATGCTTTTCTATAAATGAGACCCAAGGAAATCTATCCTGATTTTCATCTACAATCTTGGGGAAGGAACAAAAATAAATCATCTATAGAAATATGCGATGGTAGAAGTGTGCTAAGTCTGTATAAAAACTATCTAGGGGTTTAGTGGACTCCACTTTCATTATGAATCAGCGTGATGTGGCAGCCAGAAGAACTAATGCAGTTTTAGACTTTTGAGTTTCCAGAGTTATGGAATTACTAATTAGTCAATACTCTGACTGCAGCTGGGATGTTATATTTATTCTCAGACCTTGTTGAAAGGGCATTTAGAAACTAAAACAAAGCTTTTAAAACTGTGGTCATGATTTCATATGGGCTCATATAACTGAATGTGGGGGGAGTTGTGAAATTATGATTTATTATCAGTAGATGTTTGATTTGTATATCTATTTTATATTCCTATATACCCAGGATTGCATTAAAAAATTTCTCAGGCAAAAAGGGGTTGGGAGTGGAAAAAGTTTAGGAAGTTCTGACTTAGCCATGGAGGATGAATAGGACGGCAGAGGGATATACCAGAGGAAAGGAGTCATAACTAAGATTGTGTCCTACACCACCAAAATAGAGAAGATGTGAAAAATTAAAATAATTATTTAAAAAGACTAATTTTAAAAATTTGTTGCTGGTGGCCTTTGTACTCTCTCAGCAGTACAGAAAAAAATTGTACTATTGTGCCTAGATAGTAATGGTAATTCGTTAAGATAGGAAGTTACTTGTCTGAATTTTCTCCATTGTTGCCCTGTACCCGGTGGCACTGGACTTTGTATTCCTAGAACTTAGTGTCCTGTCTGGAATAAAAAAAGTGCTTATTTAGTGCTTTTCACTCACTTATTCATTCATTCTGAAGTCCCTGATAACTCTTAGATTCTGTGATTCTTTGACTTCCAGGAGAGGTCACAGAATGCTTGGTTTCCAGTGCTCCATGATGGAATTTGGAGCTTGGTAAATCTTTAAGGTAAGTTCCTTGTAATCCAGAAATTTCTTCATTCCTCATTGGCCATTCATTTCCCATACTTCCTTTTAAGAAATAGAGATCCAGAAGAAGACAAGAATTCAAGAGCTTGGTCTGGGTCTAGCATTATGAAAAATGAAGGACAAAAATAGATCTGATTTTTGTCCTCAAGGAGCTTGCTTTCCAGTTAGGGAGATGGAAACAACAGATGGGAAACCACTACAGAACAGTATGAGTCTGTGCTTGATGTTGTATTACAAGAATTTGGAGATGGTACAAATCTACTCAGGGTGCCCCGGTGAAGGGAGTTGGGGAGAAAAGCCAGGAATTGGGATCCCAGTTTAGCTCGCTGATGTGTTTTTCCAAAAGAATAGTGATGGGACTGGATTTGTGTAGTTCATTGATATAAAGAATTCCCAGATGATTAAACTCCCTCTACCAAGAGCTGCTCTGAACACTTGGGAGGTTAAGTCGTTTGCCCTGGGCCATACAGCTAATGTGTCGGGGGTGGAATTTGAATTCAAAGCTTCCTGATTTCAAGGTTGGCTTTCTTCCACCATGCCTTTTACCTTATCCATGTCCTTGTTTATTGACTGGTAATTCTTCAGATCTACTCTACAAGGTGGGGCAGGGTCTCCCTGGTTGATGACTAAAAAGAATAATTATTATTATTCAGGAAGAAACTAGAAAATAGCATGAGTAGGTAGAAAGAGAAGCTGAGAGGCATGGTTTTCTTTGTTCCTCATTCATTAGATGTTCTGATTGTTTCTGGGCAGGTTGAAAAGACTGACCTTTGATGAATATTTGACCATATTCATCCTTTAATTTTTGATATTTACCTTCATCCCTAGAAATCATTGACTACTTGCTATGCCCATGATCCACCATGGGTAGACTTAGAGCATGTGTATGCATTTTATCTTTATCAGAGAAATCACACAGCATTCCTTGATTCCACTAAAAGCTTACTGCCTTTTGGAATATCTGGACTAAATACCCGAGCTCCAGGCACATGTGTTTATGGTATATAATAAATCTCCATTTGTCATAATGGTTTAAATTTTTCAAAAAAAAGGAAGGCAAGTTATGATGTGAGGAAAAAAATAAATTTGGCTGTTATAAATTAACTTTCTAGGAGCTTCAGGTCAAGTCTAATTTATTAAAGGGGGGAGAGAAGAAGGAAACCTGGTCCTTGCATTATGATTGTGATTTATCCACACCTTGAGCTGGTCCCTGTTGGACCTTTGTTTGAACTGCAGCTGGCCTGGTTTATGTATGACCTGCTGGGAGCTGAAGTTGTAATGAAAAACAGTTATTCTTTCAAATTACTCACAAGAAGAGAGCCCATTTTATCAAGTGCTCTTCTTAATTTGGCCCATAGTAAGGCTTTTAATATTTATTTTTCCTACATTAATCATGCTGTATCTTTGTGGAAAGTATAAACGGAGTGGTGAAAGATGGCATGTTTTTTAAAAAACTTTGGGAGGACAAATGCTTCTCTAGAGGTTGGCTGTCAGGAGTCCTTAACGGGTAATTAACAGAGTTATTTTGGGTTTGGTCCCGCCACGTTGTGAACTTTTCCAAATTCTCTTCCGTGGAGCAGGAGCGGCATTTAATATTTTTGCAGATTAACCTTTAGCGATGAAAAGAGAGTGCCGGGTATTGACTTTTCCTGGGTAGGAACGAGGAAAGAGTTGGCAGTCTCAGCAGACCCTTTCTCCCTCCCCTCCCACTCCCTCTCTTTTTGGGGCCAACATTTTTGCTGGCTTTTCCAGGGAAGATTTGAGAGAGTTCTGTACAGCTCCACTGTAAAAGGGGAAGTTATTGTCTTTTGTTACCAGTATGTTAGAAGACACTCCGTTAGGAGCCTTTTCTTCTACCGGATCCAGGTTGGACTGAGCTGCCATGTTGGTGGCTTCTGAGTTGGTTCCTGGAATGACTTGAAGGCTCCAAAAATGATGGGATTTCTCCTTTCCAAGCTGCTTTCCTAGGGCTAATGGCAAAAGCATCTTTTTTCCTGTCAACCAATAAGTATTTATTGAGTACCTAATGTATGTTCAGTACTACTGGGGAAAGAGAAGAGAAATATCAGATATGTCCCTA
Organism: Antechinus flavipes; assembly: GCF_016432865.1. Lineage (NCBI taxonomy): Eukaryota > Metazoa > Chordata > Mammalia > Dasyuromorphia > Dasyuridae > Antechinus > Antechinus flavipes. Next base: position 634,553,734 of record NC_067399.1, on the reverse strand, counting down.
AAGTCAAGTACTTCAAATATGATTTGGGATAGTAGACAAACAAGAAACAGAGAGAATAAAGTGATTAAATTGTAGTGACATTGATTATAAATGTTATTGATGTACAAAGGAAGGAGAGATCAGTGGAAAGTGAATTCTTTTTTTTTCTTTTGTTCAGATCTGTAATTTCATTGATTTAAGAAATTCCTTTTCCTGACATGGATCTGCAGTTCTACAAATCATATTAAAGCAGAGTTCTTAACATGGGGATCTGTGGACTTGCTAAAAAAATTTTTTTTTGATAACTACATTTCACGATAATTGATTTCCTTTGTAAAAACATCATACTGAGAAGGAGTCTCTAGATTTTGCCAGCCTTCCTGATTTTGCCAGCCTTCCCAAGGTGTCTGTAACATAAAAATGGTTAAGAACAACTGTCTTAAAGAATTAACTAGGAGCACTAAGTAGTTACAGGACCTGCCTGGGATAACACAAAAAGGGGGTGACTCAGGGAGGACATAAAGGAGGATCACAAGTTTTAGAGATGAATGGGACTTTAGAAATTATCTAGCTTGTCAACCCAATCATTTTATAAATGAGACAAATGAGGTCTAAACATCTCAGAGTGTTGTGGATAGAACACTGAGAATGGAGTCAGGAAAACTCATCTTCCTCAGTTCAAATCTCACCTCAGACATTTCTTAGCTGTGTGACTCTGGGCAAGTCATTTAGCCCTATTTACCTTAGTTTTCTCATTTGTAAAAATGAGTTGTAGAAGAAAATGGCAAATTACTCTAGTATCTTCGCCAAGAGAACTCCACATGGCATCATGAAATAACTGAATAACAAGAAGTGATAATGGAGTTGGTATATGAACTTAGCCCCTAAAACTCCAGATCTAATGTGATTTCCTTTGTGTCACACTGCCTTTCTAGGTGCTAGGTATCCATTTTTTTTTGTAGTGGACCATGCCATTAGGTATTCGTGTATTTGGGATATATGTTTTTTACTGACAGTAGTGAAGCTAACTAATTATTCACAAATTGTATTCATTTTTAGCAATGGCACAAAAGTCATCCCAAACTAGTTTAATAAAGTTTAATTTGTACCAAAGCACACATTTAGAGTCTTAGTTCTGGTCACTGATTAATCTTAATCAAGTCAATGATTATGCTGGTATTTGACAAGTGGGATTATTCTCCAGAAATGATTCTACTTGGAAAGTTCTCAGTTCTGACTCTGAATCTGCATAACTGAAAAACAGTGTGCTGTAGGAAGAAGAGTGATTGACCTGAGTCAGAACCCAGGTTTGCTAAATAATATTTGTGTAACCTTGGACTTCACCTCTTTCATTTAGAAAATAAGGAAGGGATTCAATGACTTCTTTGAGCCCTAAATATGTGATCCTCTATTGGATCATAATCTTGAAGTTGGTGATTTTTGTGAAAATTGATTTACTTTTACAGATCTAGGTTAATCTGAGCATTTTCCAGCTTTGGACAGGTAGACAGAAATCTTAGTTGGTTAGCTTTTCCTGCTAGACTACTTAGTGTGCTCATAAAAAATCCCAAACCAAAACAAATGAAAACTTTTTTTTTGACTAAATATTAATTGGGCAGTGTGAGGAAGGCCACAATCAGCTGATGAGCTAGCTACATGTTGAACTTTAGTGAATTTTTGAGAATGGATGGGAATCCAAACATTTGGAGATTGTTTGAACTGATTTAGAGATAAAGAGATTAAAAGTGTAATCAAGATGTGGGATACTTGCCAAAGAAGGAGAAGCCCCAAGAATCTTTGGAAGAGCAGTCAACCATTCCATGACTTTTCCTTACCATTATTCCAAGTCCAACCTCTCATGTTGTCAAAAGGAATTTGCTTTCAGAGCTGAAGAAAGAATTTTGCCATGTATGGCTGATGTGGTAGATACAGGGACTGATCTATCCAGTCCTTGATTCTTCCATGATTTTGAATGCCAATTCACTGCAAGTGTCAGGATTGATTCCATTTATTTTCAAGTTATTAAAACTTGTAGGATCCTTTCATGGTCTTAATGCATAGGATGTACTGAAAAGCTTCAGGAAATGGGCAGAAGGTGTGAATAATTTCTGATGTAGGGTAGACCTGCTTGGCTTTTGGCTCAGTACACATAAATCTACATGGAGATCAGCAGAATTCAATCATAAGCCATGATATGGACGGTCACGAAAGCAGTAATGAAGACTGACGCTATCTCACTTCAAGTTGGGCAAAGGGGGTTCTGTACATTATCTTATTGGACTTCTCAGCAATCCCATGAAGGTATCCCAAAGGCATGGTTGTCCCCATTTTACAGATTACAAAAGAATCACAATAAGCATTTATTAAGAACCTACTGTACACTTGACACTTTTATTGTTGTCCTTTATGTGACTTTACTGTATCATCAGCAAAGTACAATGTGTCTAACTGTGGCTGATCAGACCAATATGGGCTCAGAGGGCTCTACTACAAGTGGGTACAAATAGTCCATAGGAACATTTGAGTGGAGCCTGGTTCTATACTAAGTGCTAGGGATTCAAATTAAAAAAAAGACAGTTTCTAATCTTAAGGCGCTCACAATCTAATGGAACAGTGTAAAAACTGTATGTACAAGAAAGCAGGGAAAGGTTCTGGCATTAAGAGGGATTAGGAAGGTCTTCTTGTAGGAGGTAGGCTTTTGCTGGGACTTCAAGGAAAGTAAATCAATTTTCACAAAAATCACCAACTTCAAGAGCTGAGGAAGAATGATTTTGGGATGAATTTAGAACTGGAAAGGACTACTGAAGCATTATCCTGCTGCATCCTTACAGATGGGGAAATTGAGGCTCTGGGCTCACAAAACTAATAGGTATCCAAGGAGAGATCCAGACCCAGGACTTTTTGACTTCTTGATTCCAAGTTTGGAATTCTTTTCACTATGTATCTCATACTTTTCTCCTAGCATGCTAAAAAATAAAGACTTTGAGGCTTTGTTAATAAAAATATAAGTCCAGATTTCAAGTAATCATAATTATTCCATATTATGCCACATTTAGAGTATGGAGAAAGTCATAAACAGATTGTAGTGTGTGCAATGGAGAGAAACCAAGACTGTGAAGGGATTCAATCCTATTTAATATTAGAGTTATTGAAGGTAACTACATAGATAGACTTAACTTTGGAAAAGAAAAGATTGTGGTGGGGGATGGAAACATGACAACTGGCATGTAATATTTGAATTACTATCATATGCAAAAGGGAATAATATATTTAGTCTGGGTTTCTTTGGAGGTGAAATGGATTGAAATTAGTAAAAGTTTATTGAAATGATATCCTAAGGAGCCATAATCAGTTCAGCATAATCCACTGATTATCACTCAAAAGAAACACCAACCACCAAATTTAGAGATATCTCCATTTCAAATGTTCACATGGACTGTTTATGTCTGACCTGAGGTAGAGCCTTCTGAGTTCAGACTGGTCTGGTCACCCACTCTTGACCCCCAACATAGTGATGTCATTTTGGTCCTCTTCCGGTACTATGGACAACAACCAACCATCATTGCGCCACAGTGAAACAGGCTGCTTCGTGGAGTGGTCAGCTTCTTCTCGTGGGAGTGTTCAAACAGAGATTGGATGAATGTTTGTCAGAAATGCTGTCCAAGGTATCACTCCACTGGGCAGCAGGCTGGAATATATGAAGAGGTGAAAGGTTACTCATACACTCACTGTTTAGGTTCATGTCTCATAAGCACTGATGGGTTTGTTCTGGCTAAAAGAATTTGTGGGTCATAGACTCTGCTATGTTTTTATGTTCCTTTCTATCTTTAGGACTCTCCTAGGGCCAAAATTGTTTCTATTTATGTACTACCAGTGGGAGGGCTTTTTCAAAAGCAACAGGTTGTTTTTGGTGGGAAGTTATAGCAATTGCCAGACCCCCCATAAATATGAATGTCAGGTTAGTAAATCAATCCATGGATGAATGGATCAGCAAGCATTTATTGATCCCCTGTTCTATGTTCAGCAGCATGTGAGGCATAAATAAGTGCTCGCTATGGATTCCATATCACTTTGCTTGTAATGCCTTCTCCCTTGACTCACTGCCTATTGGAATCTTACTCATCATCATCCAAGGTTCAGGATAAGTTCTACTTCCTTGAAGCCCTCAGGACCACCCAGCTCACAATGAATTTCTTATAATAGTCCTTGTCTGAACTCTTATTTTTCATCTTGTATGAATATGTGTAAGATTGGCAAAGTGGATGGGTTTTGGTGTACAGTGATGAGTAGAGTCCCACATTGATGAAATCCCAGATTTATTTGTATGTGCCAAATATTATCATTTATTTTCTTCTCTGTAATATGGGCTTTAAGTTCCTTGAAGGCAGGACTCATATCATGTGCTTTGTATATTTCCTTTCTACCTCCCCAATATCATTCATCTGCTCAATAAATGTTTTTTGGTTGATTATAAACAATCAACTCCCCAATTTCCTTTCTTTCTTTGTGAGGTCCCTTGGCAAGCTAACACATGAGAACACTATTCTGTGTCATTCACTAATGTGTCTTGGGGGAAAGCATATGGTCCTTTTGGGGAAGGGTAACACTGATATATGTTGGTCTTTCTTGTGCCTTTGTGGCTTCTGATTTTAAAATGGAACAGGACTGACTGAATGCTAAGTTTGAATCCAGCTGGGAAGCCTGACTTCGATTTACACATTGGGTTTATTAACTTATAAGAGAGAGTGATTTGCCCCGTCTGATCTGGTCATTGACCTATTATTAATTCACAACAAGTCTGTCCTCTTTTACCACACAGTGATTTATTTTCCTCAGTAGCCTCATACAAGGAACCTTATCTTGATCGGCCAACTAAATTTATGTCTACTTGGTTGGATCACCTTTTTCTACTATTTTATTAACTGTCTCCCCCACCCTCCAAAAATTCTGAACAAGCTAAGAACACAGTCTATTTGTATTCCTATTTCCCTCCCCACTTTCTTTGGGGGAGAATCTGGGATGAAGTGAGCCTTTAAAATTCATTTCATGTTCTTCTTGCTTTCTGTTTTATTTCTCCCTGGTTCCTAAGCACTGAGGAGAATATAGCTGTTTTTGGATATTATCTTTTGAGGCTCATTTCCTTATCCTTTCTCTTAATAACAAATGCCTCCTTCTCTCCCCCCTTCTCTCTCTGTATGTTTTCCCTTCCTTCCTTCTTCCTTCCTTCCTTCTTTCTTCCTTCCTTCCTTCCTTCCTTCCTTCCTTCCTTCCTTCCTTCCTTCCTTCCTTCCTTCTTTCCTTCCTTCCTTCCTTCCTTCCTTCTTTCCTTCCTTCCTTCCTTCCTTCCTTCCTTCCTTCCTTCCTTCCTTCCTTCCTTCCTTCCTTCCTTCCTTCTTCCTTCTTTCCTTCCTTCCTTCCTTCCTTCCTTCCTTCCTTCCTTCCTTCCTTCCTTCTTCCTTCCTTCCTTCCTTCTTCCTTCCTTCCTTCCTTCCTTCCTTCCTTCCTCCCTTCTTTCCTTCCTTCCTCCCTTCCTTCCTTCCTCTCTCTCTCTCTCTCTCTTTTTCTTTCTCATTGTGCCTAACACTGGATCTTCTTGTTAACATATTATCTATTCTTGGGAAATAACTTCTCTTTACTGAGATAATTAACAATGTGTCCCCAATAGAAATATAATAAGCTAACCAGAAGAAAACTGACCTTTTTTCCTTTAGGAAAGAGAAGGGGGAAAGGGAATAAGCCTTTATATAGCATCTATTCTATGCCAGATACTGTGTGTGCTGAGTAATTTTTGCAAAATTTCATTTGATCCTCACAACAACTCTAGGAAGTGGGTGCTATTATCTTACCCATTTTACAGTGGAGGAATCTGAGGCAGACAGATTAAGTGACTTGCCCAGATCACACGGCTAGTAAATGTCTGAAGCTGAATTTAATCTTAGGTGTCCCTGACTCCAGTTTGACTGCATTATCAACCAGCTGCTTCTGCCTTCTTCAGAGGGGTGTCAGGAAAATATGTGAATATATAAACAGGCTTTGAGATCTCAGAAGAGTAAGAGGCTAAAGAAATTTAAGGCCTGCCATTTTTAAGATGGCAAACGATGCACTGTGTTGTTTATTTGCTGTTTTGCCATGTCTGGAATGCTCTCTCTCCTCACCTCCACCTGCAAATCTTAGTATCCTTCAGAAGTCAATTCGGGCATCCCACTTCTTCCTGTAAAATCTCCTCCTCCCAACTGCTAGTCCCTCTCCTTTAAAATCACATTAAATTTACTTTGTATATGTTTTGCACATACTTAACTGTGAACATGTTCATTCTGATAGAATGTAAGCTCCTTGAGGGGGAGGTACTTTCTCTTTTGAAATTGTCTCTAGTGATTCACGCTGTTGTTTGAGTTAAAAGAAAAAAATGAGTGTATATAAAAATAGCCAAACAAACATGGAGGCTGGATTTGGGTTAGCCAGGATCTCCTGGCATTGGCTCAGCATTGCAGAGTTTTACCGAGCTCTGTAATAACTGCTTTTTTGGTGGCTTGTTCCCCAAGGTCCCTGCTGGAGCCAGGGTTGACCCTGGAGCTATCACACCTGCTTTCCCTCCATCTGCTGACTTACCTTACCTCATTCTGTCCATCTTTAAACAAATCCTTACTATTTTTCCTAAGTGCTTATTTTTTAAGTCCTAACTTTTCGGAAGCTGTGTGCCAGTTTCTAGAGGCCTGTGATCTTTCTATCTAGGGCCTTAGATGGGGTTTCAGAGGCCATTCTTTTTGATGTGCCATCTCAAGCAGATCCACAGAGGGCAAGGCTAGACTGTCTTATTAAGTGTTAGATAAAGCTTTTGAGATACTGCCCTGAGGCATAAAATCTGCAGGCAATGAAAAGATTTTTATTTTTTGGTGGCACTATGATGTGAACAGTCTTACCTCCAAATCTCATGGGACTGAGAAAAGTTCAAGTTAAAAGCTGTGACTTTGGTTAAGCCAGTGGTTTGACCCCCAAGGATTGGCAAACTTTTTAAAAATTAGTGATATTCCTAGTATTGGGGGTGGCAAGGTGTGTTTTTTCCCCTAGAATTCCTCTTTTGACTTATTTAATCTTTTCCTTGATAGGAACTATCAAAGCATCTTTCATAGTTAGATTAGCAAACAGAAGAGCTGCTCACCTAATCAAAAGTAGTGTGGTCACACCTGGGATCTGCTTCTTGGAGCTGTGAGCAGAATTCAGAAATCTCAATATGTGCTAGTAAATATCTTCAACTAGTTAATATTGTAGAATAAAAATTCAGACCCCCATGAGCTTTGCCATCATATAGGTGTATGGCCTTGGGAAGTCACTTAATTTTACTGAGCCTGTTTCCTTATTGTGAGATGAGGACTTGGACTAGCTCTTCCAGTTTTGAAGTTCTCCATTCTAGGGGGCCCTTGAAGCTCTATTGATTCATTATAAACATTCGAATAGATTATAAGCTTCTTGGGGTCAAAGACCATTTTCACTTTTGTTTCTGAATGTCCATTTAATTAAGAGATACTTTCATATATACTTGTTGATTGATAGTCTAAGGATCAGAATCATAACTTTAATTTTTTTTTTTTTGCTCAGGGCAAATATCACAAACTAGGTCCTCAATTCAGCCAGAATTAGTGATGTAGAGGGATATGAGATACAGAGATCCCCAGGAACCTTGCTCAGGGCTTCAGCAGAACTGGGAATGGAAAGTGCCATTCCAAGTTCACTTCCATACTATGATGAAACAGTGGAGGGGGACTTCTGGTGATGTGATTCAGTTATTTTCAATCATATAGAACTCTTCATGACCCCATTTGGGATTTTCTTGGCAAGGATACTGGGTTTGTCATTTATTTCTCCAGCTCATTTTACAGATGGGGAAATGGAGGCAAACAGCATAAAATGATTTTCCCAGGCTAGTAAGTATCTTAAGCCAGAGATGAACTCAGCAAGGTGACTATTCCTTACTACAGGCCCAGCCTCGTATCCTGCCCTGAGAGAGATTTTAGTCTTTATCATTGTCTACCCACAAAATTATGACTTTTTCTAAGCCAAAGGTTGAGGAGATGTTTTACATTAACCTTCTAAATGTATCAGAAGGTAGCTACCACCTTCCTTTCTTCCCCTTAGGGGTTTTAGTGACAATCTTAGTGTCCTGAGGTAAGGCAATCACAACCACACACAATATCACAAGGTTAATGTGTGTTTGACAACAAAGGGAGATTTTGGCTGATGAGTCACATGGTTATCAAGTACTGTCTATGATGTTGTGAAGTGAACAACAAAAAATAAAGACCCAACTATTTCCATCATCAAGGAGATTAGTTGAGGTAAATGAACCAGCGGAAAAAATATTGTTGGGAAATATTGGGAATAGGAGCAAGAATGTCTCTGGAGAAGCTTCTAAAATCCTGAGCCAGGTCTGCAGGAAGGATCATCTGGGTGATTCCTTGCTCTTGGCAAGGTTGCCATGTGGCCCTAGAAGGTGGTAGGAACTTTTTTGGGGCTGATTTGTTTCCTTGGGCCCTTGAAGAAGATGTGTTCTCCTCAAGAATAGAGAGCTTCCATTTAAAAAACACAAAGTTGTCAGGGGATTGGGTGCTGAATGTTGGCGTCTTTCACTGCAGGGATTACCAGGGGTTACTTTGGCATGAATTTGTGGAGGGACGTTTTCTTGGAATTTATTTCATGCTCTGTCTCAGGACCGGGTGCCAGTGGGAAGGCATTAGAGGAGAAAGGGTTGGTTTAATCCTTTGCTTAACTTGATCCTTTTGGCACAGCTAGGGGCATTTCCAAAGATAAAATCTGTCAACAGAGACTAAGTCCTAATCAAACAGACAGGGTGCTGAGTAGGGGAGGCTTGGGGCTGAGGCAGGAGAGAGGACTGCATTGTGGGAGGAAGCGTCCAAGTTTGAAAATGGCTGGGAAGGAGGATGGAGGATGGACAAGGAGTGGACTCACGTGGGGGGGATTTTGGACGTCCATTGGCCAGACCCTGAAGTCCTGCCTGGTTTTGAACCTTAAACCACCTATGGCAGGTAAGACAGAACATCAAGAAAGTCACTCCCTGGGGGTTTTGATGGGCTCTTTAGAGCTTTGCATATGTTTCTAGACAAGAAACTTGCTCCCTAAGAAATGCCTTCTACCTTCCTAGATTTTAATTAACTAATTAATTTTAGATTATAGACCCATACATAATTCTGAACAAATATTAAATATTTAGCTCCTACTATGTGCATTTGTTTCCCTGTTGTTCAGTCATGTCCAATTCATTGTGACCCATTTTGAGCTTTTATTCAAGCAAAGATATTGCAATAATTTGTTATTTTCTTTTCCAGCTCATTTTATAGATGAGAAAATTGAGTCAAACAGTGACTTCCTCAAGGTCACACAGCTAGTATGTGTCCGAGGCTGGATTTTCATTTACTGTATATCAACTCATTGTTTTCTATTTCAGACATTTAAATCTTTATCTCCATATTCATTTATTGACTTTGGGAAATATTTATCAAGTACCTCTCTCTCTCTTTGTATGTGTGTGTGTGTGTATTTATATAAATATAAAAATATATACATACATCCCCATACAATACATACATATATACATACATACTCTTACACACATACACACACTTGACCACTACTTGCTTCAGTTTCCTTATCTGTAATATGAGGAAAATAACAACATCTAACTTCCAGGGTTGTTGTGAGCATATAAAACTCTTTGCAAATGTTAAAATGCCATATAAATTCTACAATAGCAACAACAATAATAGCAACAATAACAAACCATCAGTTCTTTAACTGTGGGGACCATGTGCTACCTTTCTTATGTAATCTCCAAAGCATCTCATAAAGCATTGGCCATATAGTCAGAACCGTATTGACTCAATATAATGAAAATGTTCCAGGATGACAAAAGCAACAAAATCCCTTAGGTATCATATTCTTCCCTCTCAACCAAATGTATTTGTTTATCTGTTCCCTTATTAAGGAAAACAAGGCATCTGCCTGAGATGGTTAGGAATGCTCCTTACCTACCAGAGCTGGAAGGCTAGCAGGTGTTGGGAATGGCTAGGGAGAAATGAAACTGGACGTCTAGGATATGGATATCGGTTCAGTAAACATATATATGCATTTGTTCAGTGTAAAGTACTATGTCAGGGTGGCCTGGGGCTGTGTAAAAGCCTGGTGTTTTTAGTTTCTGTCCAAGAAACAGTTACACAGGAAACTTTGAGCTGGAGACAGAGGAGCAGGAGGGATTACTTTTGCTGGGGGTGGAGATTTGGGGCCAAAATAGAGCATGGGAAACAAAGGAAGTTAGGGCTCCTCCTTGGAACAGACAAGCCCAGAGTTATGTCCGTGAGATAGTAGGACTAGAAAGCTCCTCAAAGATCACTGAATCCAATGGCCTCATTTTAAGGCAGATAAAACTAAAGCCCCCAGATGTGAAGTAATTTGCCTAAATTCTTATAGGTGGTCAGTGGCAAAACTGAAATTCAGAGTGAGAATTGAAATGGAGATGCAAATTCAGTGTCTTTTTCATTATATCATGGTGTTCTTAGGAAGATTAAAAACTGGGTTTCATTCTGGTAGGTTAGTGAAATGGACAGACGCATTGGTGGGAAATAGGACTGATGAAGTTGATGGTGTTGAGCCAGGGGCTAGACCAAAGTTAGAGGCAACATCAGGATGTCATTCTGGTCAAGTTCAGTATTTTAAAAAAATGGTTTAAATCTTTTTGGGAAACCCTGAGGAGCCATAGGGGTTGAAGAAAAGATCTTTAGTTCTGAACAGTTAACATTTTGTCCTTGAGACAATAGTTGAGTGACAAAAGATTTTTAAGGAGGTAGGATTGACAAAGTGTGAAATTCTGAGTTCCATCAACATCGTGGATCATTGATTTAAATCCTTAGAATCAAGACTTAGCAACTGATTGCATTAGAAGTTCTTAAAGCGTGGTTCACAGACTTTGAGGGCTCCCCAAGATCCTTTCAGGAAATCACTCATGAGGTCAAAATTATTTTCATAATAATATTGACATTCTTTGCCTATTAATTTCTTCCTTATTTTTCCAGCTATTTATCTGTGTGAGAGTGGGTTTTCTTCATATACTTAGACCAAAAAAATCACAGTGTGACAGATTGTATGCAGAAGCAGACATGAAAATTTAACATTTATCGATCACCTGTTATGTACCAAATACTGTGTTAACCACTTTACAAGTATTATCTCATTTAGACCTCAGAACAACCCTGGGAGGTAGAAGCTATTATTATCCTAATTTAACAGATAAGGAAACTGAGGCAAACAGAAGTTAACATGCTTTGAGCAGGGTAACAGCTAGTAAGTGTCTGTAGGCTGTATTTGAGCTCAGGGCTTCTTGACTCCAGGTTTAGCACTCTATTCACTGTGCTAACTAGTTGTCTTTGGACTGGGAGACTGGTTAGGAGACCCTTACCTCTTGCAAGCAGGAGAAGATGAAGAAATTTGTTAAATTAATCCTTGTTGCTAGATGAAGAACACTTTTGAGGGCCATGAGGTAACACAGATTGTATCCTAAGTAGTTACATGAACAATATGGGTAGGCTTTTTGGTAAGGGCTGCAGATGACAGATGCACTGTTGCTTTCTTCTTCTGGTACTTCATAGCATCAGGAAAAAGTGAAGAAGGTCTTCAGAATATTAGGTGGAGTCCTAGTGATGACTCTATGGGAAGATACAAATTACACTGGATGGGCTGTGAGCTGCATAATTGGAAGCATCTTCCAAACAGTGAGGTCACAGACCTATTTTTGATTATTTGAGTATCTTAGGCAATAATAATGTCTTACATTTACGAAGCATTTTAAGACTTGCATTTCATATATATGTCATCTCAGTTGAGTCTTATAACAAACTCATGAAGCTAGTGTTATAACTCTCATTTTGCAGATGAGAAACTGAGTCTCAAAGGGATTACGGTACTTGACCACGATCATATAATTACTAATTGTCTGGTAGAGAATTCAAACCAACTTCTTCCTGAATCTGCGTTTATTTGCTATCCCATGTCCCATCCTAAAATATTATATCTTCTTCAGACCATTACAGGGAGACTAGTTGTGAAACCCAGATTTATTTTAAGAGGTAGGGAGCATCTGGTCATTTATAGATGGACAGTCAGAGGCATTAACCCCTAGTTGTATATCTGTCTTCAAGAGATGATGTTAATACTTTCAGTCAGATAAGAAATCATAAAAAGTAAGAAAAGATGTGTATCTGGAATCAGCACCCAGTCCTTAAAGAGTTAAGTCGGAGCAGTTCTTTTACCATTTAATTTGTTTTCATCTTTGTTCTTAAAAAATAGTACTTAAAAAAATCACATTTCATTAATGTGCCAGTTCAGATTTTTTTCCCCTTGTCAGTTCAGCAATCAACAGTAATAAAAACTCTGATGTAAAATTTTCATACATTCAAAGTAGTATAAAGACATTAAAAGAAAATTCTCTAAAACATTTTCCATTTTTTGTTTCACTTATCAGGTGTTACATATCAGGTTATTATTTATCCAGATGAAACACACTGAAAAGTGATAGAAGTTGGTAAAGTGCCTATGAACCAATTACTTAGATATTGTTTTTTCCTTCCGACCATCATGATCTGACTGAGCAGAAATAAGATCACAGGAATGCTGAAATAACTAAGGATTGGGAGTAGGGTGGGGATGATCCACATGAACTGTTGTCAGGCCAACCTGTACAAAACATCACTTCCACCAACAGCTCAGGTGTGTTGATGGGAGTTCATTTAACATATGGTGAGAGTATTCATCCTTCAAGTTCATGGAGTTGAGCCAAAGACACAGTTTATAATCAAGAAGTGATTTGTTGGCACAATGGATAGGATACTGAACTTGAAGTCAGGAAGACCTGCCTCAGACACTTAGTAGTTAGTTGTATGACTTTGGGCAAGTCATTTATTTAAATCTCTTGATGTCTCAGTTTCCTCATCTGTAAAATGGGGATAATAATAGCAACTACCTCCTAGGCATGAAAATTAGGTAAATTAATATACATAAAATGTTTTGCAAACTTTGAAGCATTGTATGTTACCTTTTTTTCCACTTTGATTTTCTAAATAGTTCCCAAATCATTTTAAAATATTTAATTAAATTTTTCTCAAATTCTCAAAACAAAATTTTAAATATTTATTTTTTAAAATTTCAAGTTTTCTAAATTCTCTTTCCCTCCAGTCCCTCATTTTTGAGAAGGTAAGCAATTTGATATAGATTGCACACGTGCAGTCATGTGAAATACTTCCATCTTCTCCTTGCTGTAAAAGAGAACATAGAGTAAAAAAAACCTAAGAATAATAAAGAAAGTGAAAAAGAGTCTTTTAATCTGTATTCAAACTCTATCAGTTCTTTTTCTGGAGGTTCTGTAGCATTTTTAATCACAAATCCTTCAGACTTGTCTTGGATCATGGTATGGATCCTTAGCTGAGAATTGCTAAATTCACAGTTGTTACAGTATTGTTGTTACTATAGGCAGTGCTCTCTTGGTTCTTCTTACTTCACTCTGCATCAGTTCATGTGAATCTTTCCAAGTTTTTCTGAAAGCATCCTGTCTGTCATTTCTTATAGCACAATAATATTCCATCACAATCATATACCACAACTTGTTCAGCCATTTCTCAGTTGATGGCCATCTCCTTGATTTCCAATTCTTTGTATTTCTCCTTTCTTTTGATCTCTTTGGGATACAGTTCTAGGGGTAGTATTGCTGGGTCAAAGGGTATGCACTCTTTTATAAATAGTTCCAAATTTCTCTCCAGAATGGTTAGATAGTTCACAATTCTACCAACAATGCATTAGGATTCCAATTTTCCATATTCCCGCCAACATTTGTAATTTTCCAAAGCTAGCCATTATTATTATTATTACCCAATATTAATAAAACACTCACATGTATATGTGTATGTATGTATATATATTGTCACACAAACAGCAGTACCTCCTTTTGTTTTTGACATTATTGGTGAATGAAGTCTGCTTGAAAAATAAATCTTCCAGAGAAGTCAAACTTGCTCATTTTAAGCCTCAAGCTTCTGAGGAAAAAAAAAATTTAATAGAAAACTTTCCAATTCATCAAATCATATTCAATAGTTGTTTAAGGGCCCAGGCCTATTTCAAAACACCATGCTAGGTGATGAGTTTACAAATTTAAATAAAAAAGAAGTAGCTGTTCTTTGGGAGATTACATTCTGATAATAAAAAAAAAATAATCACCATGACCTGTGTATAGTCATGTCCAACTCAATGCCACTTCATGGACTATAATATCCATGGAATTTTCTTGGCAAAGGTACTGGAGTAGTTTGCCTTTTCCTTCTCCAATTCATTTTACAGATGAGGAACTGAAGCTGTTAACAGGGTTAAGTGGCTTGCTATGGGTCACGCAGCTATTAATGTCTGGGACTGGATTTGAACTTGGGCCTTCCTGATTCTAGGTCCAAGTGCTATATGCACTATAGCATAACCTAGCAGCTTCCTGAGGATAATATAACTAATAGTAATTTAATGCTTTAAGGTTTGCAGTGTGCTTTACACAGATGATCTCATTTGAGATCATCTCACACAAGAAGTATGTGAGATAATTGCTTTAAATGTTATTATCACATTTTACAGATGAGCAAACTGAGCTTTGAAAAGATTAAGTGATTTGTCCAGAAAAACTTAAGACTAATTTTTACCAGAATCTTCCTGACTCCAAGTTTAGTCTTCTGTTTACTGAGTTTCACAGCTTAATGTAATAACTGTTTATTTTTATTGCTATTTAATTTGCATTTTTTCCAAAGAGTTAGTGTGTATATCTCTATATCTATCGGTTAATATATATATAAAAACCTGATTTGATCCTCCAATTCTAACACCATATCTTCTGTGCCATGTGGTCTTCCCAATACCTATACGTAGATAGATATAACATAAAGTAGATATGATGGGGACAAAGAAGCCCCAGCTTGTTGCCTTAGGAATATTTGAGAGAGGAGAGATCCCTTTAGTTACAAGAATGGGGGCATAGGAAGAGATGCCTGAGTAGGGGACAATTCTAAAAATAAAGGATGGGAGGGCAATAATTTTAGATCAAAGAAATTGTTTATGAAAATGTAAGGTGGCAAGTCAAGTTAGAAAGGCAGCTGGTAGAGGTTCTTACATGAACAATTTTTATTTTATCTTAAATTCTAGGATAGGGATTTTTAACCTGTGGTCCACAAAGTTTTCAAAAAATAATTTTGATAAATGCTTTTAAATAGAATTGGTTTCTTGTGTAACAGTATTTATTTATTTTTTCATGCATTTGAAATATTATTCTGAAGTTTTATTCTTAAATTTAACCTGTTTGTCAATGGAGTCCATGATACAAAAAATTGATAGAGGAATCTTATCCTATAGGCAATAATAAACAGCCATAGAAAATTTTTGTTTTGAGATGTGTTATGGTTAAATGTGACTTTGGAAGAATATTTTGCCCACTACATCAAGAATAGGAAATATCCTTGCCCAATAAAACAAGGCATCCTGAACATAATTTATCCTTTTTTCTTGATGACTTTTCATTAACTTTCTAGGTGAAGGGGTGGAATGGGAATCTAGTACTTCCTTTGGCTTAGTGAAATGCCTGGGGCTGTTTGTAGACTTCAAAGAGGAGGTGAAACTTGATGTAGACATTGATGGATAAGTAGGAATTGAATATTCCGGTGGTGAAAGATCAGTGGGATAGGGAAAGATAGACTTACTAGACTTGGTCTTTCTCTGATGGGTGCCTTACAAGTTTCTGATTGACTGTGGTAACAGGGAGTTAACAGCCAACAACAGTCTGTTGGGGGAAACCACTGACAAGGTGATAATGAGATTAGTGCCTTCTGATTCTTTTATTAGCATGTAGCCAAAGAATCATCTGGGCAATCAAATAATGGAAATAATGATAAGAATTAAGAGGCACTAACTTCTGGACAGAGGTATACTTGTTTGAAATTGTTTTTTTTTTTAGGATTTTTTTTTTTAAGGAAGATTGTTAGGAGATTTTGTTAGAAAAATTTTTTTTCCCTTCCAAACTTTAAATAAAGTAAAAATCCATTTATTGAACCTCACCAATGTGGGACTTCTAATGTAGACCTAAGTAGGTTGAAATTTATCTTTGCCATAATAGTTGAATGGCAACAAATGGCAAATCAATGGCATAAAAATTGTTGCAATGTCAATGTTTAGCCTATTTAAGAGAACAATCTCTTTTGAAGAACTTTCAGGGTACCTACTTCTATCCAAATGATTGATAAACTGGTGACAAATCATTCTTAGCTATTCCTCAAATCAGGCCTTCAGTCATACCTGGCAAACTCAATTTGCCTAGCTTGCATAAATGCACTTGAAAAATAATAAAACCACAATTTCTTGAAAAATATTCTATAATTCATATTTTTCATTAGGAGAGACTGGCTTCCCCTCCCAATTAGTCTAAATAAGTGAGGTTTGATTGATTGTTTTTTACTGAGTGGTGGTTTCCACCTAAATCTAAGCCAAGATTGGGTTAGATGGGGACAAAGAGTGGAGTGTATGTGGCCAATTTAGAAACCTTTTAACCAGAGCTCCTGGAGTCATCATTCCCAAGCAAATGAGTGGCCTATTGGTTTTTGTCTGTCTTCCCCAAACAGTATTCTAGAAGTTTTTTTCTTCTTTTTTTAGTCTTTGTAAATGATAGATGAGGTCATTCTCCTTCTCTCAGGCTCAGTTTGTACATTTGGAGAATAAAAGGGTTGGGGGCATGATTGCCAAGGTCCCTCCTGGCTCCAAATCCTATAATCCTATATGGTTAAGAACTCCTATGCATGTTTTCTTTGGAGGAATTGTGCATTTTGCCCTCATATTCTTTTAACCTACCAGAAGACCCCTCAATTTCCCTTATCCTGGTCTACTTTTGTGTCTTTTAGCTCTGGTAAAGATTTAAGAATGGATGATAGAGGAATGACCCGTAGAATCCCAGAATCGCCTCAGGAAGTTTCTTCCTGAGCTGGCTCTGTATCTGGCTGAGAATCTCCCCAAACTCCCCTTCTCAACAAGTAAACATCAGACCTTGGAGTTAGAAGACATGGGGCAAGGTGAAAGCACTCGGATTGACTCAGAGGATGTGGTTCTGAAGTGGTCCCATTCTGAGTTGAGTAGCTTAAATTCATTGGCTCTTATAGGGATTATAAAAATAAAAGTGCTGAAATGACCAGGGACCTCTGTTCTTCCGGTGCTTTTTCTTAGAAAGGTACAACAGCAACAATAATTAGAATTTCTGTAACTCATTAAAGTTTACAAAGTATTTTTATATAGTTTTTTATTTGCTCTTCATAATAGTCCTGTGAGGAGAGTGCTATTGTTATTGTTTCCATTTTATAGGTAAAATTTTAGAGAAGTTAAGCTCATTCCCTAGGATCACAATAATTAATTGTCTGAGACAGGGTTCAAACCGAAGGATTGCTGTCTCTAACTCCAGCCATTCTAACTAATCCGTGTAAGATGCTCCCTCTCTGGGGATACCTGCTTCAGCAGAGTTGGAAGATAGGGATAGGAGAAAATGGTAGGTAGTAAAGAGATAAGGAAACATTTGTGACTATTTAGTTAGCTTTAGTCTCCAGGTTCTGGGATAAATGAGATGCAAGGAATAAGATTCCTTCATTCTTTGGGTTTTTCAAAAGAAACAAGACCATGATCTAGAGCATTGACTTCTCAATATTATGTCTTTGGATAGAGCTCTTCTTAGAGGTAGAACAGCTGAGTGATACAATGAATAGAGGGGTAGTCCTGGACTCAGGAAGAACTGAGTTTAAAATTCAGCTCAGACATTTACTGACTATGTAATTCTGGGCAAGTCATTTTAACCTGATTTACCTTAACTTTTTCGTCTGTAAACTGGGGACACACTGAGGAAGGAAATGGAAAACCACATCCATGGGATCACAGAAAGTTAGATACATTTGGATGACTGAACAACAATATTCTTAGAGGCAGGTAGAAGGTCACCAGCCACCAATATGCAAATGCAACTGCTCTTTACCAATCCGTACACTTCCATTCCCCTCTTAATTATTGCTTGCCCCCATTTCCTCCTGTACAGATGAAGGAAACAAACAAAAGACCAAAATAAAGATGAACATATTCTCATATAGTAGAAAGATTAAGAGAAATGGGTTTGAGTTTTTTTCTCCATCAGCTATTTTTTGACCAGTAATAAGTAATTCATCCTTTGATGCCTCAGTTTCTTCATCTCTAAAATAGAGGTGATAATATCTCTAGGTATCAATGAGAAAATGTTTATAAAATGTTTTGTAAATCCTTTATCAACATCTGCAATTATTAGCAACAAAGCTAACAATAGTGCTGTCCTTCTGCCAAGTACATAGTAACCCCCAACTGTTATATGTGTTTATTTGTGCATTTTGTAGATAATTTGTTGACTTTCTACTTAACATAATAATCTATGGAAGCCTTCAGAACTCTTGTTACATTTCTTCCATATTGGTGTGGATTAGATATCTTGCTACTTAGGGCTTATTAGTCTCCTTTTGGCCAAGCTGGTTTCGCCCCACCAAGACTAAATATTAGGTGGTCTCTACCTAAGTGAGAATGAATAGCAATAAAAGAAGGGAAAAAAAGGAAGAAAAAAAGATGAGGGACATGAATGATGCTTGAAGAAGGATGAGCAATAAGAATGGCGGTATTAAAGTTTGGTGCTTCTTCATCTTTCATTTCTAATCAGTTATCAGGCCTGCCTCCATGTCAGGTCTCAGAACCATCTTTTTCCCTCCATTTTCATAGCCATGTTTCATGTGATCTTCATTACATTTCTCTTGAATTATTTCAATAATGAATGCACGAAAGAAAAAGCATTTATTAAACACTCAGTAAGTGCCAGACACTATGTTAAGTGACAAGGACATAAATACAAAAAAAATTAAGATTGTCCCCGCTTCTCAAGCAGCTTATATTCTAATGGGGAAGACAATATATAGAAAAGTAGGGTGCTGTGGAAGAGTGTTTTTGGACAGGGATGTCATAAATAATTGTCATGAACTTTCCAAGATTTGATTACTGTTTCCAGAGTTTAAAAAAACAAAAAAAAAAAACAAAAAAACTAGAACTCAGTAAGGAAGGAGCAGGGAAAATAAAGGGCCTTTCATTAGTGTGTTAATTGCCTTCCTTCTAGTCTATCCCCTCACTCATGTTTTTCCTCACAGATGCCAAGATCTTGCTAAAATACATATCTGACTGTGTCACTCCTCAAGAAACTTCTATGGATCCCTTTTGACTTTTCAGTGAACTATAAACCCATCGGCTTGCCGTTTAAAACCTTTACAACCCAGTGTTCCCATCCTCCTCAGAGTTGCCCTCTGTATTATACTCATTTTTGATTTTATTTCATGTCCCATTGCCATGTAGTAATCCCTGAAAATTATTGTTGTGGAAGAGATGGGCCTTTGCTTTCATGGTTTCACTCAAGCGATTTTTCAGTCTCCTAAATCCAGTCTTGCTCACTTTTCTCATTTTCTTCACCCATATGATCTTATTTGAGTTCATGTTATAATCCTGTGGAAATGGTAGAGCCACTGGCTTGATTTCCAAGAAATAACCTAGAAAGGTTGTCCCAGTTTAACCCAGAGAAGTTAGGGGGCTTGGCAAGACCTCACAGTTGGTTGCACAATTGGAACCATATCTCCATTATTTAGGTCTACCCCTTTCTCTTCCTCCCCTTAAAACTATAGCTTTTCTCCTATTATTTTTAGATTTTTGAATGAAAAGCTTTAAATAGTTTATTTTTGGCCGAAGAGTAGAACCCTAGGTATTGAGAAGCGCGCTACAGTGCAAAGAGCTTTGGATCTAGCTCTCTACTTTCGCCCTCTGAGATGTTAGACAAGTCTTTGTTGGCTCCCTAGGAGTAAGATTGCTCCTCTGCAAAGTGGAGGCTCTTCTACATCCCCTCTGAGGTCCCTTGTGGTGATAAATCTGGGACTCGGAGCAGATGCTTTCTATTAATGCCCTTTCCTTGTGGTACTAGTGGGGCACAGGAGCCGAGCAGGTCCCCTGTGCTTCTCATCGAGTGACTGAAATCTCTCCAGCCTTTGTTGCTCCTTGTCTCCGCAATGAGTCCGAGTCGTGTAGGTTCCCGGCGTGGAGTGTGTTTCAGGCTGAACCAACCAACTGGTTGTGTTAACAGACACGTGGTGAGGCTCTGACCTGTATTTTGTCTTTTGTTGTTAAAGCTGAATGACTTGCTGAGGGCGTCTTTCCTTCCTCCTTATTTGTTTGGCTCCCCTCCTCCCTACCCCCTTCATTTTGGAGCAGCTTGAGGAGTTGAACCCCATTTGCTGTTCAAAGTTATAATAAAGTCTTCAAAAGTCCCATTTCCTGTTCTGATGGGGACATCCAAAGTATAGGCTTTCCTCCCCAGCAGCTGATATCTGGCACCACAAAGATATCCACAGCATCAAGATAGCAAAAGAGGGTGGGAGAAGAGCTGTCGGCCTACCTCGATATTAATTTATCTCTAATGGTTATGAAAAGAAAGTGGGGGAAAAAAAGGATTGCCGCAGCTCTTCTGAAGTCCAGAATAATGGTTTGCCTTATGGAGCTGCTTGCCTGACATGGCAGGGCTTCCTGATTTCAGTCTTCAGCTTCTCCTGTTCTTCAAACCCAGTAAAATGGCTGTCAATCTATTTTAAGCGAGGAAAATTGAAGAGGGCTTTTGAGCAGTATCGGCTGGCTTAGTTATGCCAGGCGATTTCTTTGGATAGTAATAATAGGGGCTGTCTTCAGAAATATTTCAGACACAAATGACTAGTTTTAAAGTTTCCTTCCCCCCTTGGCCCCCCACCTTCCAGCAAGCCACCTGCTCTTGGAATGCAAAGATGCTTTGCACTCCATCTCCACCCTCCCACCCCTCACCCCATCAGTGCAAAGAAAGAATGGGATGCTAGAAATGCAGGATCAGAGCACCCAACAGCATCATTAGAAAAACGGTCAGCCCAGGGCAGGGGCTCGAACAAGTCCCTCTCTCCCTGCTCCTCCTCCTCCTCCTCCTCTCCCCCCAGCCCACCTCAGATAATTTATTTTTTAACTAGTTTTTACCAACCAAATGTTAACGCATATGCCGTGATTGCTAACCTCCTCTGGGCACCAAACCTGTTTTTTTCTTGAGTGCAATAAGTGATTATCCAACTCATGCTGCTCCAAAAAAGAGGTTTTGTTTTAATAAGCAGTTTGCAGTTTGGCACACAATGCTGAGGAAAGCAACATTATCTCTGGCAGTAAACTCTGCAGTCACTGCAAAGCTTGACAGGAAAATGATTGAGTCTGTTTGTTATACCTTTGTGGGGCTGCCACTGCTGCTGCTGATGGAAATGTTGCTATTTATTCAGCAATGCAATAACACTTCCTGTAATTTATGGATGCACATTCCCCAGATTACTAAAGGTAATATTGTTGACTAAAGGAAAGTATACGAATGGATAGTTTCAGTTGTTGCTGTCCTTATAAACGTGATTGACTGTTCAGTTTGCACAGGGAAGCATTTGCACAGGCCTCATCCCCCTTAACAATTACAGATTTCCCTTCCTCTGACAGTTACAAATAATGTGGCCCGTCCTAAGTGGCAAAAAATTTACTGATTGCCCCTCCAGAAGCACATGCAAAGAGCAGGGCCCCAGACTAGCATCTTCTGTCTGGACATCTCCACATCACATTGTCTCTACCCTGGCTACGGTCTCTATGGATTCCCCATTGACAACCTTGCACCATTCCTTGGGAAGCCAGACTCTGATAAGTGAGTCCCCCCCAGCCCAAACAGGACCTCCCTGTCACTTTCTTGTCATCTTCATTCTGTGCTACCTTCTTTGTCTTCCTCTATTGGATTGTGAGCTCCTTGAGGGCAACCATTGTCTTGCTTGCTTCTATTTGTGTCCCTAGCATTTAGCACAATTCCTGGCCTATACAAAGTGCTCATTAAATGTTCTGTCTCTCTAACCATCCTTCTTTCCTTCCTATCTATCTATCTATCTATCTATCTGTCTGTCTGACTACCTACCTACCTACCTACTTACTTGTTTGTCTGTCTGTCTATTTATCTATCTGTCTTTCTGTCTATCTATCTATCTATCTATCTATCTATCTATCTATCTATGTGTCTGATTGTCTACCTACCTACCTACCTATCTACTTGTTTGTCTGTCTATCTATTTATCTATCTATCTATCTATCTATCTATCTATCTATCTATCTATCTGTCTATGTGTCTGACTGTCTACCTACCTACCTACCTACCTACCTACCTACCTACCTACCTACTTACTTGTTTGTCTGTCTGTCTGTCTATCTATTTATCTATCTGTCTTTCTGTCTATCTATCTATCTATCTATCTATGCGTCTGACTGTCTACCTACCTACCTACCTACCTACCTACCTACCTACCTACCTACCTATCTACCTACTTGTTTGTCTGTCTATCTATCTATTTATCTATCTATCTGTCTGTCTGTCTATCTACTTATCATCTATCTATCTACCTATCATCAACCTATCTACCTATCTACTTATCTATAGTTTATCATCTATCATCTTTCTGTCTATCTACTTATCATCTATCTATCTATCTGTATGTCTCATCTTTCTACCTATCTATAATCTATCTATCATTTGACTATCTGTCTTTCTACCTACCTGCCTACTTACTTGTCTGTCTGTCTATCTAACTGTCTACCTATTATCTATCTACCTATCTCTCGATCTGTAATCTATCTATCTAGTTATCATCTACCTATCTATAATCTGTCTATCATCTGTCTGTCTGTCTATCTATCTGTCCACCCTTACTTCCATCTATTCATCACTCTCTCTCCCCCTCTCTCTCTTTCTCTCCCTCTCTCATTGGAGGCCATGAGTCTTGCCCATGATGGGGCAAGAGACCAGTTGGAAGCCTTCTGTTCATGTAGGCCCTATCATATAATTTAGAAACTCAGTTGTTCTCTTTGATATAGGTATTGAGGCATTGGGAGTCAGGGAAGCCTTTCACATGGGAAGTTCAGTGACTTTATAATAGCCCGTACTAATATTTCACAGGATCATAGATTGAGATATGGGAAGAGCTTCATCTAATCCAATTCCCTTATTTTTTTATTAAAGCTTTTTATTTTCAACATTAACCCTTGTAAAACCTTGTGTTCCAATTCCCCTCCATCCCCCCCTTATTTTTATAAATGCAAAAATTGAGGCCTAGAGATATGGTTTTTTCAAGGTCAATGAGGTAATAATTATCAGAGGCAGGATCTGAACCCAGCTTTTCTAGCTCCAAATCCAGTGCTTTGTCCATGGCGCCATGTTGCCTCTACTTAGAATCTGATTGCATGAGCTCCTCACTGACCCAGTAAGAGAGGCAAGAGGTGGTACAGTCTACATCTGGAGTCAGGGGACCCAACCATGTTGCCTCTTTCCTGTTTTCTTATTGTGTCAGTTAGCTGAGTCATTATCCATTTCTGGATGTCGGTTCCTTTGTTAGTAAAGGATTAGACTAGATGATCCAAAATTCTTTATTCCTTTATATTGTAGAAAGTATCTTAGTGATAACCTAGCCTTCTTTGAATAACGATTTCATGATACCATTTTTAGGCTTTGGATTTTTATAGGGATCCTCACTTCTCTTTTTGAGGAGATTAGAGATCATAAACATTCATCTTTTTCCTTGTCTTAGGGACAGCCAGACTTCCATAGCTCTTCAGTGACAGTGGCTGTCACTGAGAGGATCAGCCTGCAGACACAATACTCACATTAATGGGAGATCAACAGTGATTTAACAGTCGATTCAAATTTTAAAAGTGGGGGAGGTATTTCTCTGTGGAAAGTGGTAGGCTGTTGCCTCTTGGAAGGATGTGAAAGTTCATCTTTGAATGGATTCCATGACTTTCAGCTTTCTTGGAAAGTTGGTTAAGAAGTAGGTACCTATGCTACGGATACTTCAATTTAGTTGATACTAAGATAAAATTCAGGTGGACTCATGATGGATCTTGGGTCTTCCAATATAGAGGATCTACCTTCATAATGGAAATCTTACCTTTTTGTTGTTTTTAATACTTTGGGATTTCCTCTGTACCACTTGGTTGGTTCATCCTTTCTATTTTATTTATTTTTTAATTTCCTAGACTGCATTCTTTTCTGGTCACTTATTTTCTTTATAATTTTTTCTGTCATCTAAAGAAATTATATAAAATGAATATGCTTGAGTGCACACATATGTATAGAGACACACAGAGCACACATGTACACACTTTCACATATGTGCACACAAACATATATACACATATGCATAAATAATCATATACAAACATATATGCATATATACATACATACAGGGTTTCCAAAGGTCCTAGTGAAGTTTTAAACTATTGAAATGTATACACAGTAATATATGTATATAATATGGAAACATGTATATATGGGTATACATATACATGTGTGTATATAGTTGTATAATGTATGTTTATGCATATATATCAGCAAGAATTTCTTAAGTGCCTACTTTGTGCCAAGCTGGGCATCTAGGTGGTACAATGGATACAGTGCCTGACCTGAAGTTAGGAAGACTCATCTTCCTGAGTTAAAATCTGGCCTTAGACACTCACTAGCTGTGTGATCCTAGGCAAGTCATTTAGCTCTGTTTACCTCAGTTTCCTCATCTGTCAAATGAGCCAGAGAAAGAAATGATAAACTACCCTATGATCTTTGCCAAGAAAATCCCAAGTGCTATCATGAAAAGTTGGATATGACCCAAATCATTGAGCAACAATGTGCCAAGAACTATGCTATATGTTGGGAATATGAAGATAAAAAAGCAGAATATTTTATAATCTGGAGGAACTGGATTAACATCTGGAATGGTGATTTCAGTAATATAGAGAACTCCCTGTTAAGGAAACTCCATCTACCAATGTAAGTCACTAATTTTTCTGCGATTTATTGTTGAAAGGGTTAGCTATATCAGAACATGGATAAATTAGTTATATATATATATGGATAATGAGTAATTAGCTAAAGGCTCATTAACTATCCATTAATGATAGGCAGTTCAGCAGACTGACCCTGTATTTACACTTTGTTTCCCAACCTCACGGTGTATTTATTTACTGACTCTGGTATGAGTTCTAGATCCAAATAAAAGTACTTTTAAAAACTCAGTTATTGAATTTGGGAACAAAAGAAAAACTATTTTGTTTTGCAGACTTTCCACTATTTTTTTTTTTTTTTGCTTTAGTCAATTAAATAAACAAGCCATCAGTGTGAAAAGTTTTAAAATAGCCAATTTCTAATTAATTCATGCAGCTAAGTAATGTACACTAGCCTTCTCTGACCACTCTGAAAGGAAAAGTTGAGGGAGATTTTTTGGCAGTTTATGGACTGTCACTTCTATACTAAAGGACATTTCTCCCCCCTTAATTTCTGCTTTTATCAGACCATTTTGACTTAATTCGATTTTCCACCACAAAATACAGTGTCTGAAATCTAAAGATGCTTGCAAATCCTAGTTTTAATTCAACAGTGGCTAGTGTTTTATAATTATAGTGTGTGCTTTTAGCTAAGTAAGTAATTATCCTTAAAAAGTTTTGGAATTAAGGTGTAAATAGAGAAGTGGTTGGTAATTTTGCTAATGCCTGAATTCTTTTATCAGTTTAGATTTCCAGAAGGCCACTGCACTTTTTAGGTAGTACTGACCCTATCCCAACCTAGGGGAATAATGTCCAAAACATTACAAAAAAAATTTGTTCTTGATATTTCCTGGATAATCAGCTACTTGGCTGATGACAGATGGCTTAGTTGTAAAATGATAATTTTTTTGGACATGTGACAATATTCATAGACTATCAGAATTAGTTAGCTCATAGTGATCTTAGCTCTATTTTTTATTTTTGTGGAAATAACAAACCAAAACCACCTACGTGCCAACTTTTGCCCCAAAGAAATCTATGTGTTGTCTTCAGTAATAACTGTTTGTTCCTATAGTAATATAGTCCTCTTATGTGTGTTGAATTGTTTCATTAGCTTTAATGCTAATGAAGAAGATGGTTATGAGAGTAATAAAGAAAAGTATCAATGACACTGCAAGGGAGATTTAATTTCTTTCTCACCCTACCCACTGTTGTTCTGTTTTCCCTGCTTGACACATGGATTAGTCATACAAATGGGTAGCATCACTTTTAGGTATCGTACCCTGCTTATTTAAACTTAAACATGTTGAAATGCTTAGGAGACAAGTGACTTGTTCAAGAATTTTGAAGGTGAGTGGGAATGAGAGAGATTTCACTTGGATTGAAACCAACAGATTTTATTCCTTCTGCCATCAATGCTTTTAACTTTGGCTAATTGGATAGGGGTAACATTGTTCTACTTTGTCAGCCTGGTTGTATCTTCTCCCAAGGGGTCCTTTTAGCAATGTCACCCATAGGTGATCATTTTTTAAAACAAAACCCAGGGGTAGAGTGAAACATTTTGGAGGAATCTGTTCCCTGCCATGAATTTCCTGAATGTTAATATTTAAATAAGAGAATGAGATAATTGAGGAATTGTGCCAACTTCCCACACTTTCTTTATTTCCACAGGGAATTAGGAACAATGGGGGAAAGTCACAGAGAGGCAGATTTTGGCTCAAGTTGTAAGGAAAAAGTTCTAACAGAGCTGTCCAAAGGTAGACTAGATCACCTCAGCAAGTAGTGATTTGCTCACTTCTCTAGGCTTAAATGACCACGTGTTGGAGAATGCTGTAGATATAGGAATCATAATTTGGATATAATTGTCATTAGATGATCTTTGAGGTCCTGACTTGTACTTTTAAGTTAAGTAAGAAATTATACTTTAAGTAATCTGAGACACTTCAGATTCAATTGTTTGGCACATAGTAGGTCCTTAAATGTTTACTGGTTTATTGATTAATTGATTCTCTACTTGACCCCTTCTACTCCTCAAACTAAATCCTGTAAACAGTGAGATTGATATTTTGACATCCATTACCCACTCTCTCCTCCTTCTATTGGATGTGTGCATATCCAGTGTTGTTGTTTTTTTTTCCTTTTGAAGGGGGAAAGATGTTCCTTTGGATACCATATTGGGAGTTGTTATTTATTTACCCTCCAATATTTCTAGAATCTATGATACCATAGAATCATTGAATTTGAGAGTTGGAAGGGACTTAGGGACATATGGTCTAACCCAAACATGAAAGTAATCCCCATCATAACATACCAGACAAATGATTATCAAGATTCTTCTTGAAGACTTGCAAGGAAGGGAAACCCATGCTTTCTTAAGGCAGGCCATTTTACTTTTAGACACCCTGAATGTTATGTTTTTTTCCCCTGGCATCAAAGCTAAATATGCTTCTTTGAAAATTTCATCCTTTGTTGTTGTGATGTTCCCTTCACTAATACAAATCATAGGTCTTCTCTAAAAATACAAAGTTTTCTAAACCTTGTTTGAAATCTCCTTAGGCCAAACAAATAGTATACTTTTATTAAGTAGTTAGGAACAAACCAAACAACTTAGTGGCTATTTGAAAAAAATAATGTACATAAATTGAAAACAACAAAAAAAAGATTTCTTTGATTCAAAAATAATCATAATTATTTACTAAAAGGATGTTGCCTTTTGAGTACTTCATAGCTTCTCAGACCTTGGTATCAAGGTGGACATCCTAATTTCTTATTTCATGTTGATTTTTATCATAGAAAACCCAACTTTACAAATGTAGTTAGTATGCTATAGATGAAATTTTCTTTCAGAAAATTAGTGGTGGAGTCATGAGTACAAGCAAACAAAAATACATCTCAAATAGAGAAACTGTCAATAGTAATAAAGTCAGATCTAAGATTGAAACCTTCTACTGGTGGTTAATTTGTCACATATAGCAGTACTTATCTGGAAAATTTAAAATATTGTCTGGTACCCTTGTGAGTTTGCTGTAGCTATGTGGCACTTGGACTTAATGGATGTATTCTGTTGAGTGTCTTTGTCATTACCATGTGACTTACCTGAGGAAGAGCCTTTGTTCCCTTCAATGCAGCTCAAATGCTACCTCCTATTTGAGGTCCTTCTGGCCTTTCTAAAACCTCTTCCAAATTAATTGGGATTTATTTTTTATAAATTTCTAGAAACATATATGTGTGTTTACACACACACACACACACACACATATCCACATATACACACATATTTGTTTTTTCTCTTCACGAATGTAAGTCAAAATATGATTTGAGTGTATTTTACTTATTAATTCTATTTTTATCTTGAAAATTTAAAAGTCTTCTGGTAGCTCTGATGTCCATCAATGTCTAGAGAATCTCTCTCTTGGTTTTCTTAATTGTAAAATTTATTTTGGACTGAGGTTTTTATTGATCTAGGAAACTCTCAATGAGGAAACTCACTTGGCCCATGTTGTTGGTCACCTGCATTGATCTTGCGTTCATAAAGAGTTGCTCACAGCACTGAGCAGTTAAATGGTTAGAATCTTACAACCTTGAACTACATAATTTTTCTATCTTTTGCTTTCTACTACCTCTCACTTATAAAATCATTAAAATTGGACATAATTGGACTTATAAAATCATAAAAAAAATCAGCAACTGAACATAAATTGGATGTTCACTAAGCCCTAACCATGTGCCAGGGACTACACGAAATTCTGAGGATACCCATAATCTATCTTTAACTAACATCAATCCCCTATTTATTGGGCCCTTCACTCTTAACTTCAAAACAAAAGGTCCAAACTCAAATGTCTTTGACTGCTTCCATTGTCAAGTCAATAAGCATTTGTGTACCAGACATAAAGAAGCATTGCACTCAAATTCCACGATATCTTGTTTCTTTGAGGGTGGTGAACATTTCAACTTCAATAGTTGAAATTTCATAATTTTATTAGGAAAACGAGTGGAGGTTTGAAGGGGATCCAGGACAGTGTGGAGGTAAGTGAGACTCTTTTGTTTGGCAGAAACCACAATTGGGCTTGAACCTACATCAAAGAAACCAACTCTTCTTCCTCTTCCCTGCCCCCTAATAAAATTTGTCCCTTTGGCAGCCTGACTGGCACTGACTTAAGAGCAGGAGGGTAATGGATGCACAGTACCACTGCATTCTGGGATATTGTTTAAATACCGTAAAAAGCCCTACTCATTTACTCTGTCTGAGCACTGGAGAGAAAAACGGTGTAGTAATCCTGCCATAGCAGGTGGTACTACTTTCATATCAGTAGAAAATGAAATTGTGTGGATGTTTCTCCCCCCTCCTCTCCCGTTCTCTCTTTTTAATCTTTAAATAAGACGATTGGTAGCCTGTTGGCAAGAAAATAGGCCCTGAATTTTTATTCAAAGTTATACAAGGATGATAGTTGGAATTTTTGGCAGGAGGCACGCCATTGCTTTTCAGAAAGTGCTGTCAAGGGAAGCTTTTTCTGAGTTACCTGCTGGGCCCAAGCTCTTTTATGTTGTTGTTGTGACAGGTAGATTTATAAGGCTTGAAATTTGTACAAATCAGTTGTCATTCAGTGCTGGCTGTCAATGTGTCAAGCTGTCAGGCCTGCTGTGAGGGGATGCCTGAGGGGGTGTACAAGGGGGCAACCATGGAGAAAGGAAATGAGTTCAAACAGACCTGAAATGGAGCTCAGTTCTCAGGGTTTTCTGCCCCTGTAGAGCCGGCATTGATTTTTCTTCGTGTTGAGCAACAGCAAACCTTAAATGACACGTTGTTAGCAATCTAAAGTTGCTGTTTATTGTCTTTTAAATGGCAGCAAATCATGCAGAAGAGAATACAGTGTGTATTTTCGAATTGTGCATGTTTAGCAGCATCCCGTGCATGTCACTTTTCTGGCCTGGCTGGTTTCCACCGAGGGACCTGCTGCTTCAGTGATGAGGACAAGTTTCCGGAGCATTTTGCAGACACAGCATGAAAGGAAGTTTTGTGCTCTTCTCTCCCTGTGCCGTAGATCACTAATAAACATGGTATTAAGGACGCGGGGACACTGCACTACTGTTTAGCTTTTATTAAAGGGGGGAGAGGCAGGGATGGGTGGAGATGTGCATCTAAGTCCTCGACCTGGCCACTCGGGGGAAGGCGCTTCTCTTAGTGAACGAGGATCCCTTGGATTTTCTGGGTAGAGCGATCAACTAAACAGCCCATTTCCCTCCCCTTCCTCCTTTCAAACAATAAAAACAAACAAATAAAAAGTCCTTCCAATGGTGTCTGTGAATATTTTTCTTAACCGTTCTAATCTCTTATTGGCAACAGCATCAAACCGTGTTGAATATTATAATACCTGAAAAGCCCAGGCGATTTCTCCATCTTATTCTGAGATGTTTGTGTAATAGTCACTGAGTAAATATTAGTTATGGGTCAGATTTTCCCTGCTTTCCTTGTTTACATCCCTAGGAGATATATAATAAATTTCTGCTCCCTGCCTTTAATTCTCTCATTCCAAATACCCCATGTTACCGTGAACAAATCAGCTCCTCAACCTGGAAAGATGATACTGTTTTTTTGAAATCTCTTTTATTTCTAAACCTGTGATCCCATAACCTAATTCCTAAGAAAAATTGCATTTTACCTATATTTAAGTGCCTTGTTTATCAGTAAAATTTGAAATTTTGCTTTGGATCTGTGATTTTATTTGTATGGTGGATTCTTTGTATTGGAGATACATTAGCATCTCATCTATAATTTCTAATCTTAGAAGACTTGAAGAGAATTCTTCCTGACTCCAAGGTTAGTCCCCTACCTACTATACCAAAATTAGTTCTTGAATTGTAAATACATGTCATTAAATGAAATTTTTTTTAAAGGTCCCGCTCCTTCATTCAGATTTTATCTCCTAAGGATGATATAGCCCCTGTCCAGATGTGTGGGTCTTCTTACATCTGGACTGAGTAGCTTAACTTTAATTAGTCCTATTTTTTTTTTGGCCCATTTCTATGATCCGCTATCTTATCAGAGATTTAGAAATAGGAAGGAGAGAAAAAAGAAAGAGGGCCTGAGATGGAGAGCTGACCGGGGGCCTGGAAAGTGGGAAGGTGACACTTGAGAAGTAGTCAGCACCAAGAGGTAAAAAAATTAATCAAAGATTTCCATATAGCCATTACCAGCTGGCATCCATGGCCTCAGAGTCTTTGAGCTAAAGTGTCTATAGAGAGGCGCATGGCACAGCTGAGTTTGTCTTGTAAAAGCGCAGCTGTCCAAAACATGACAGCTACAGCATTAGCAGGGCCATTAAGAGGTGTAGAACATTTCCAGGGAAATGATTTGAAAAATGACAATGCTGGCTCCTGTGTGATATTAATTATACCCTGTACTCATGGCAAATAAGCTAAAATAGTTGGCAAGAAAGACAAAGTGAGGTGTCTGGTTTCTGATCGTCATTCCAATCAAATAGGGCAGGGCTTTATTTTATTTACTTGATTGTAAAGAAGAGGAAGCATTGGGAAGTTCTGGGTTGGGGACATGTGCTTGTGGTCAAGGGTGGTCAGGAGAGAGGAAGGATAAAGGATAAATGTAAGAAAAAAGCTTGGTGAAAATAGTTTCAATATGGAGCTTGTCAATCTATAGGAGATAGTCTGGAACAATATTTTGTGGAAATCAAATCTGTATTTTAGGAAGAATGTTAAGAAACTAGAGTGTGACCTGAGAAGTATGTTGCGCTTATGTCAAATGAAGGAACTGGGAATGTTTATCTTGGAGAAGAAAAGGATGAAGGGAAATGGATGGATTGGAGAAAAAAAATTATTAAGTACTTACTGTGTTTCAGACACTATGATAAATGTTGGGAATATAGATTTAAAAAGTGGTCAGTTCCTGCTTGCAAAGCTCATATTCTAACTGGGGATTGATGACACTTATTTATAGGATGGAAAAACCCAGTAGTCCTTAGGTATTATAACAGTACTTATGGCAAGGCCCATTGGTCCCTAAAGCTGCTAAATATTCAACAACCAGCTTTCTCTAAATTTAATCTGATATTAACATTTTCTTCGCTTTCTCAAAATTAATAAATCTAGAAATTAATAAAACAACAAGTCAAGCTCTGATTGAGATCTTTGGCTGATTTCAGTATGTCCTTGCTCACACTGAAAATTTAACAATTTCTGAGCAGGTTTGATCTGGCTTCAATATCCTCTTGACTTGTAGGGCATTCCTGGGAAGGGAAGATCCTTGTGGGAAATCTGGATGGATGGGAGTGAGGATGGAGATGTCAGAAGTAGGTCTCACTTCTGACCATTGGGTTCTCCTTTCTAGCACCTTTAGCACTCTACAGGTAGAAGGAATTTGGGATGTTATTAAGGGATAAAAGGATCTTTTGCTAATCTGGTAGATGCAGTAGACATGTTAGAATTATTTGGAAGATTGGGATGGAAAAGGGATTTAACCCAAGAGGAAAGAACTAAGAAATATGGACAAAAGTTACAAAGAAACAAATTTTTTTTATGGTAAAGAAAAATTTCTTAATAGAGCTATCTAATGATGAAAATGGTTTCCTTCAGAAGGATATCATGTTTTCCTACATCTCCATCATTGGGAGGAGATCCTGATTGCACTAGATGGCTTCTGAGATCTCTTATTACCCTGGGTTCTATGATTTGGGTGATTTCTGTGCCTGGATGCTGGGGGAATTAACAATAGTCCATGGTCCCATGGATCAGAAACCAAGATTCTGAGTGTTTCTCTAAGTAAAACACTTGTTTTCCTTGTTTGCAACACATCTTTCTCCCTCTAGAAAATTTATATCGATTAATGTTTTATTTTTTTCTTTATTTTGTAAGATGGAGTTAACTGACAAAGAAGACAGACTTTAGTATGTGGAATTAATTAATAAACAGTTATTACACTGTCAAGCGCTGGACCTAAGTCCAAAACCATTTTTCTGTTTTTATTATTTGTGTGAAGTTGGGTATGTCAGTCTCTTTCTAGACCTCAGTGTTTGTTAAAAAGGAAGGAGCTAGATGATATTGAAGGTCCTACCCCACTCTAAATCTCATGATCCCAAGGGAGTAGGATGGGATAATTAGCGCTCTCCAATTTCACAGATGGAGAAATTAAGAAAATAAGTTACCCAAAGCCACAGAACACTTAGAAGAAGTGGGCCTGAAATCCAGTTTTCTCAACTTCCAACTCAATGCTTCCTTCTTGAGATGACGCAGACCTTCTTCTGGAAAGAATCCCCATTCTTTTCCCAAAAGCTTTCTACTCTCTTGCCTCAGGAAATCCCCACAGGTAATCTGATAATCATTTTAACCAAAGACAAAACAGTCTTCAGTCAAGGTCAGAAAAGTCTTCAGGTCCTTCACTGGCCAATACCACAAGTATTTTTAAGTTCTTGAATGACCAAAGCCAGAAGAATCTTCAAGTTCTTGAATGACCAAAGCCAGAAGAGTCTCCAGGTCCTTCCCTGGACAATCCCAGAAGAGTCTCCAGGTCCTTGTTTAGGCAGAGGCAGAATAATCTTCAGAGCCAGAGGAGTCTTAAGGCATGAATGTAGTTTGATCTTGGCAAGATCCAAAGTTGACTTTATTTCCTACCCTAGACCCTTTCCTAAAACTCCAGCAACTGTGGAGACTTGGAACATCTTGTTTCATGCGTCTGAAAGCAGCATCACTTCCAAGGCAGATGCCTTTCTCAGGAAGGACACTTGCCTCTGTCAGACTTTCAGAAAGGCCACCAGCCTCCTTGCTTTGTCCAGGGACCCCTTCTATAAACCTGTCCTCCTTGGGGCTCTTGAGAATGAATGGTCCTTTCTTCCCTCTTGCCTAGCCCCTTGCCCAGTTGCTGAATTACCCTGTATAAACAAGCCTTTGTTGGACCTGACTGTGAGAGATGAGATGGCCATCCTGGCTTTGGGGGACAGGCAAGTAGATTGGGAAAAGAGGGGGTCACCACTGGTCAAAGTGCTGTGCTTTAAGAAAAAATTAAAGAAGGCTGATGATTAGTTTTAAATCGAATGGGGGTGAGGATCTGTTTGTGGGGCTCTGTGTGGATATGTGAGTATCTGTGGGTGCCCCGGAAGGGAAATCTGGTTGCAAGATTTGTTAACATCCATCACAACAATAAAATCTCTGGGCAAATCCCCTTGGAAATCAGCTGAGACCTCTTGAAGAACTGTCGAAATGCTTCTGGGCAGTTATCTCCTAATCCTGCAAATGTGCTGAACATGGGAAATTTCATTCAGTGTTAAACCACCAAGTACCAAAGAGAAAATGCCTGGAAATTATAGTCTTTGGCAAATTAGGGCTCGCCAGGCTTTCTCTCCCTCTCAGAGGCCTGAAGAGCCAGGCAGATTCTGTTTACCTTGAAGCTGCAGTCGGCCACCTGGGGGGTTTCTGTTAATGTCTCTGGACCCTGGTCATGCTATCATCAGGATTTGTTATTGAATGACCTTTATGGGATTTTTACAAAACCACAACCTTTTCTTGTCAAACATTCAAGGCTTTGTCAAGTAGGGCGGTTCTCTGGGCCCGGCAAGTTTAACGGATGTGTCTCTCCACAGCCTTTGTTGCATGAATGGCCCCTCTCTGAGCCTCCTGGTTTGAGGGAACCCTGGAGCAGCTTGGAGCTGGGAACCCCTGAACTCTGTACAGAGTGCGCTTCTGCAAGAGCCAATTTTATTTTTCTTTAATTTGAGCACTTGGGACTAGCGGTGGAAAAGCTAATACACACACACATAACATACATACACACACATATATACACATATATATATATTCACACACACACACATATATATATATATAGAGATACATACACACAAATATATATTCACTTTTGTGTATAATCTTTGACATACACACCTGGTTTATAGATGGATTGTCATCTGCCTTGTTCAGTAAAATCCCCATATTGGGACTTTTCCATACTGGTGAAATCACAAACGCTTAGACATCCCTCTGAAAAGTCTAAGGAGGAATAGAGGAGGCTAAGAGACTGAGGTTTCAGAGAAATTACTTACCCAAGATCATTAGACAAGGAGAAGGTCAAATCTCCTGACCTCCAGATTCCTCTTTCCACTAATTCATGGTATTTCATAAGGCACCTGTCTCACCTGAGGGGACCTTTTAAAAGTTTTTATCTGGGAACTAGGCATGAAGAGGAACCTCACCTTATGTAAAATCCAGACAACAACCAGAGAAAGAAGCTAGGAATCTTGAGTTAGGAGCTCCTGATTTTAGGATAATAACAAAACCAATAGTTGAAAACCTAAGATATTACCTACAAAGTATAATTTATTTACTCTTGGGCTCCCTGCACATCAGCACATTATTTTATTAAATATAGTGTTCTATGTGAAAAAGCCATCCAGCATATGATAATCTTATTGTAAACTGTCATTTTGCCTAATTCCTCATTCTATTTTTTGTGTGTTTGTAGCCGATAGGAGTTATTTTAGTCGTATCTGACTCTTTGTAATCCCATTTGGGATTTTCTTGGCAAAGGTACTAGCGTGGTTTGCCATTTCCTTCTCCAGCTTATTTTACAGATGAGGAAATTGAGGCAAATGGGGTTAAGTGACTTAAGTGAGGCCCGCTAAGTGATGTAAAAAGTACATCTGCTGAGTTTCTTATTATGGGGGGGGGGAGAAACCTAAACATTTCAAATGACACAGAGTTAACTGTCACTAAAGATTTGAGGTTAAGGAAAGAGGGATTTTGATCTTGAGTGACTCAGAAATAAATGTTCATTTCAAAGGTCTATTTCTTTAAAGAGAAAAGGAAAAAAATCTGGGATCACATATGGGCTAAATAAGCTTCAAATTTTTCTGAGCTTGGAGAAATTCCATTTGAATTGTGCATGTACATTTCAGGAAGATATTACTATTCTTTGCTTTTTAGGACTCGATGAAGAACAATATCTTACTAAACTACTTGAGTCCTAAAGGAGAAGCATGTTGACTCCCATTGCCAAGATCTAATAGAGATTTTTCTTTGTAACATTCAAATGCTTTGGCCCTGTGCTATAACTTAGTCTCAAAGCCATTTGGGAAACTTTGTTTATCTTAAGTAGGCGGAATGCTTGAGTCTTTCTTGCTTCCATGGATAACTCCAGGGAGATATTGTCAGTCTTTCAAATGACTTTCATGTACTTTTCTGCCCTGTTCAACTGATGGACATGGATCTTCACAGTCATTTTATTTATTTATTTATTTTTGGCAAGCTGTACAGTGAGCTAGTTACTTCCCAATTCATTCTAGCTGCTTCCTGGGATACCCATAGTATACCCATAGATGGAAAAATATTCTGGGTGGGTATTTAAGAACAATTTGACTTAGTTGAGGAAGTGACTGAAGCTCAGGTGGAACCCTGTTGTTCTCCTTACTTGAGATGGAGGGGATCAGTCTACTTGGCTAACAAGAATCCTGATTGTTAAACTTATTGGAATAAACAATAGAAGACTTGGAACTAGGGCAGGAACCTGGACTTGTGTATTTCTTCACTTCCTAGATGTGAATTCATAATCAAATAACAACCTTTTTGAGAATCAATTTCCTCACATAAAATGGGGATGATAATATATACACTACTTACTCTTCAATATTGCTGTGAATTTCTTTTTTTTTTTTTTAAAGAGTGAAAATACTATATTGTGGTCCACATTCAGTTCCCACAGTCCTCTCTCTGGGTGCAGATGGCTCTCTTTATCACAAGACCATTGGGACTGGTCTGAATCACCTCACTGTTGAAAAGAGCCATGTCCATCAGAACTAATCATTATATAATCTTGTTGCTGTGTACAGTGTTCTCTTGGTTCTACTCATTTCTCTCAGCATCAGTTCATGTAAGTCTCTCCAGGTTTCTCTGAAATCATCCTGCTGGTCATTTCTTACAGAACAATAATATTCATAACATTCATATACCACAATTTATTCAGCCATTCTCCAATTGATGGGCATCCACTTGATTTTCAGTTTCTTGCCCCTACAAAGAGGGCTGCCACAAACATATTTGCACATGTGAGTCCCTTTCCCTCCGAAAGACTTACATGCATAGGTTTTGAAAAAAAAAACTTTAATAAAAAAAAAAGAGCCATGTCCCTCATAATTGATCATCATATAATCTTATTGTTGCCATGTACAATGATCTCCTGGTTCTGCTCATTTCACTCAGCATCAGTTCATGTAAGTCTCTCCTGGTATCTCAAAAATCATCCTGCTGATCATTTCTTATAGAACAATAATATTCCATAACTTCATATACTTATAACTTGTTCAGCCATTCTCCAATTCATGGGCATCCACTTAGTTTCCAGTTTCTGGGGCAAGAAATCTTTAAAACAGAGGTTAGGGAAAGGAGAGATTATTAGCCTTCATAGAAATTTAATATCTTCCAAATTAGCGCTTCTAACTCCCAAATTCAGTTTGTTTCCCATTAGTCCATGGTGCTTCTCAAGGTATCTGCCTTACTTGGAAGTAATTTTGGGAGGAAACTGAGGCATGGAGAAAGCCTCAACTTATATAAAGTCAGAAAAACAACAGGAGAGAAATTCTAGAAATCTTGGCTTTTTACTCCTAATTTGATGATAATACCCAAGCTGTTGTTTGAAGACCTAAGAGATCACGGAGGAATGTGATTTGCTTCTGGGCAAATTCTGTCCATTCAGGGACAGAGACAGGATGCCCAGTGTCCTCATATGGAAGTATAGGCTTCAGCCTGTTCTTGTTTTTTAGTCATTCCAGTTGCATCTGACTCTTTGTGCCCCATTTGGGTTTATCTTGGAGACACTAATGTGTTTGCCATTTCCTTCTCCAGCCCATTTTACTGAGGAGGAAACTGAGGCAGATAGAGTAAAGTGACTTGCCCAGAGTCACACAGCTGGTAAATGGAGTTAAACTCAGGAAGATGAGCCTTCCTGATTCCCACCCCCGTGCTTTATCCATGCTCTGCAGCTGTTCCCAGTGTAAAATGAGAGGACTGGATTGGATGGGCTGTGGGGTCCTTTCTAGCTCCACATCCAGCTCTGGCTGGGATCACGTAATGAGGAGATTAGAAACTCCATTTTCTATCTCTTCTTTCTCTTTATCTTGAGATGAGATCACAACATTTGGGAAAAGTGATCACTAGTAGCAGCATGATTAGTAAATAAAAACTAAAGAGGAGAAGGACCCTGGCACTCTGCCTATTGGAGATGGCTAGACCTTCATATCATGTATCCAAGCCCTGTAACCTTGCAAGGGGATTAGCCCATTCATTTTCCTTTCTGAATGTCCATTCTCTTTGTGTTTGTGAACAATGAGACTGGCAGGATTTAATGGCACTAATATCCTGTGCAAAGAAAAACACAGATGTCCCTAAGGTGATTGATGTAGACCTATTCCTTCTTCCAGGTAATCTTCCTCGAGCCCAGCTCTCACCTCATCACTCCCCTGTTCAGGAAGCTTTGGTCCCTAGTGGTCACATACAGGATAAACTACAGTTTTCTGGCCTTTTAAGCCCTTCATAAACCAGCCTTCCAGACTTGAAGGTTATTCCTTCTTATACACTCAGAGCTCCTCATACAATCTGACCTACCTGCCATTCCTCATATGTGGTATTTGATCTTTTACCACGGGTCCTTCTCCACGGCTGGAAAGCTCTCTTTCCTCACCCTTGCTTCATAGAGGAGTCCCCGATTTCCTTCAAATCACATTTCAGGGGACACCTCCTCTATGAGCCTTTTTTAATTCCCCGTGTTATTGGCGCACCTTGTCCAAAATTTTTTTTTATGTGTGTTTTTATATTACACATACACATATACCTATATGTAGGTACACATGTGTATGTATGCACATACACTAGCTGACACAGTGAGTAGAGCACTGTTCTTGGAACCAGAAAAACTCATCTTCCTGAATTCATATCTAGACTCAGACATTTCCAATCTGTGTGATCCTTGTCAAGTCATGTCACACTATTTGCCTCTGTTTCCTCATCTGTAAAATGAGCTTGAGGAGGAAATGGCAAACCCCTCTATTATCTTTGCCATGGGGTCACAAAGGGTGAGACATCACTGAAACAAATGAACAATAATATCTATAAAATATAAAAACATGTTATGTATATGGTTGTTTTATTATATATGTTATTTATATTTATTTACCTGTGTTCACAGACAGCTGGGTGGCACAGTGGATAAAGCACTGGAACTTGAGTTAGAAAGGCCTGAATGCAAATCCAGCCTCACATACTTAATAGCTATGTGACCCTGGGCAAGTCACTTAACTCTGTTTGCCTCAGTTTCCTTATCTGTAAAATGGCAAACCACTCCAGTATCTTTGCCAAGAAAACTCCAAGTGGGATCCTGAAAAGACAGATAGCCCTTAATGACAAAAAGAACAACAGCTTGCCGCCTGTGCTATTTTATCCTCAGTGCAACAGAAGCTCCTTGAGAAAAGAGAAGTTTCATTTTTTGGCCTTTTTATTCCTAGTGCCTAATACACTGCAGGACACATAGGCATTTAATACATGCTTGTGGAATCAGCGCCATTGTTTTTCAGACAAAAATCTTGCATTTCAACCGGATTCATTCTGCTTTTGCCAGTGATAAGAG
Source organism: Antechinus flavipes (assembly GCF_016432865.1). NCBI lineage: Eukaryota > Metazoa > Chordata > Mammalia > Dasyuromorphia > Dasyuridae > Antechinus > Antechinus flavipes. The sequence continues at coordinate 634,514,139 of NC_067399.1, read as the reverse complement.
TCCAAGTTCAAGGTGGTCTTCTGATTTCTAAGAAGTGAGGGAGACGCAAGGCCATGGAAGGGCAGTGTGGCTCCACATGTGAATCCGAGCAGGCTTGTTCTCATTTTCACTAGTGGAAATTCATGAAGCATTGACCTGTGTGGTTTGGAAAGGGTCATTTTAACTTTTATCAAAAAAAAAAGTCAGAAAGGATTCAGGATAGAAAAGTGTATTTCACTTTTTTTATAGGGCTGTTCTTGAGAGCCAAGCAATTTGTTGTAAAAGAACATAAGAAATATTGAGAATGAGAAAAGCTATCCATTCCATAAAGCCCTGTCCCTCTTAATACTTCATTTCTCCCACTACGGCCTTTGATCGCTTCATAAATGACCCTCTGTGTGAGTGAGCCTGGCCACCCCACTATTTCAAATGTATTGAAGGTATTTATGATGGGTAGTTAGATTTCAACTATATGGTAACCCAGCTCTATACTAAAGAGGACCTTTATATCATAGTGCTTAATAGCAACGGCTCTTATATTTCAGGATCTTACCATTCCAGATACAGTCTGCCTGACCTTAAGTTCTTGAAAAGTCACTATTTCAAAAAAAGTATATTTCAGGTAAAGAATGAAAATTTCATCTTTTGGACTTCTCTCGTAAATTGAGTTTTAGGGTCTGTTTCATTATTAAGAATCCGCTTTGGAGGGACTCTGTCAAATCCATTTAGTACAATGTCGTAGGGTTACTAGGACGCCAGGCTGAGGACATCCAGATTGTGATTTGTAACTCTCTGGTGTGTGTGTGTGTGTGTGTGTGTGTGTGTGTGTGTGTGTGTGTGTGTGATTGTCTCAGTGAATTCTAAGCAAAATCTTAGAAGAAAATTCATTTTAATTCACTTTAATTTGAAAATGCCCTGAAACATTGAGAGGAAAATGAGAGGGGAAGAAGGAGAGAGAGAAGAAGAAACAGACAAAGAGAGAGAGAGAGAGAGAGAAAGAGAGAGAGAGAGAGAGAGGAGAGAGAGAAACTTCCATGCTAATAAAATCATGTCTCCATTGAAATACTGCTTCCTTAGTTTGGAGCAATGTAGAATACTTTAAAGCCTTGAGGACAAATGAAGTTCAAAAAATACACATGGATCATGAGGAGGGTATGTGTTTATTTATACTTTTCCCACCCCAAATCTTTAGGATTTACTAGGATTTACCATATATGTCGAAATTAATACATCTATTTCCAATGTATTCCCAAATCTTACTTTTTTTTTTTTAAGACATCCTGTGCTTCCTGGATGTAAAGTTCCTGAAAGTATATAATAAGATGTAAAAATTCCTTTATGTACCATGCTTCATACAAACCCAAATGAACTAGTTCTTTGCTGATCCTCAGGAAAAAGAAATATGGCTTCCTTTGGATTAGGTTACAGGGAGAATACTTTGTTCTTCAGATTTCCCAGAAATTATTCATTGGCTCCACCAGCAAACATACAGTAATTTATAATCTTAGATGTATGTTATTCTGACAAAGCAACAAGTTTATACATGTGCTTTAACAGATATAATATAAACTTATGGCATCTTGAGTTGGAAAAGATCTTGGAGATCATTTCATCCAATCCCCTTGTTTGACAGATATTAAAACATGGATCAGAGAAGACAAATAATTAGCCCAGGGTCATAAAGCAAGTTAGCATTTACATGAAAACCCCAATCTCCTCTGAGTTGTGGAATAGAGCCGAAGAAAACATATTATTTGAAAAGTGTAATGTGTGTAATGTGTGTAATATACTGGAAACAGCACAGACCAAGGAGTCAAGAAGTAGATTTGAAACCATCTTGAGTCACCGATTAGCTGTATGGCTCTTGGCTAAGTCATTTAGGTCCTCTTCCATTGAATCATGGAGCTCCCATAGGTAATGCTGAAAGGTAACATTTATATAATGCCATAAGATGAGCAAAACAGTTTACACACATTATGGCTTTGAATATCACAATTACCCAAGTTGCAGATATTATAGAGGCCTTTTTTATAGTCAAGGAAACTAAGGTACATAGAAAAGAAACAACTTAATAAATCCCAGAGTCAGGATCTGAAACCAGTGATTCCACATCCATGACTCTATCTATTATACTATGGGCAGCAAGCAAGCAATGAGCATTTATTAAGCATTTACTATATGCCAGTCAGTAGTAGTAGGAGTAGTAGAGCACTTCTATTTGTCTCTCACTCTCTATGTTGGAAGCAATATCCTACAAATAGTAGTTGTAAGTAAAATGGTAAATTTAAATTTTACAGTCCTTCATTCATTTAGTGCTGGTGAGGTATAAAATCAGTATAAGACACAACCCTGCCCTCCACAACTGTGTAACCTTCATGGGAAGATAAAACAATATGTGATGATATAACAATAGTTCAAGACTTTATATATGAAAAAAAGGAAGCATGACAAAGCCTTTGTCAGGTACCTACTGTACCAAATATCATGTGATTAATGTATGACTCTCTTCAGCATAATAAAGAACTGAACCAAAAGTCAAAAACCCTCCAATTCTAGGCTTCGATCTGTCCCTAGATAGATGTGGATGATAAAATAATATTGGATTTTTTCATTGTAAATGATATTTTACTTTAAAATAATTCTTAATCTTTATAATCAATATGTTTGAACACAAATATCTTTTGTCTATTTAACTTTAAAAATTTTTATCTTTTTTTGTCTACTTAACTTTGTACCTTGATACCTTTAAGATTTCATTTCATTCTTTTTAGTTGAATGTTTTCATTTTTTTGTTACTGTGAAAATAGATGTTTCTCTGTTTCCTCATGTGTAAATAAGGAAATTGGATGATTTCTTAGAGTCTTTTGAAATCTTTAATAATTCTAGAAATGGTAAGGACAAGAAATATTATAATCAGTTGTCTACTTTTTTCCTGTTTCCAGGGCAAAGATTCTGTCTCTCCTTTGCTATCTGTCCTATTTTTGTCCTTCTAAGGATAAAGAAGTTCAGGATATCAGAGATTTAGCATGGCAAGAACATTTAAAGGCCATGTACTCCAATCTCTTCATTTTACAAATGAGGAAACTGAGGTCCAGAAAGACTGTTTTTCCTATGGACAATCATGTAAGTGTGATAAGGACAGAATTTAAATCCAGGTATTCTGATGGTGTTTGTTCCTTGAGGGGAGCCTTTGGGATCAATCATTCCTTGCTCCTTCCTTCCTCAGGCTGATTAGACTTTCTTCTCCTAAAAGCTCATTTCCTTGTTTGTTCTTATGTAGACCTTGACATTCTTATTCCGTAACAATCGCTGCTGATTCCATGGCCAGGTTCTAGAGTAGGAGGTTCCAGCAGCATGCTGATAAAAATCTTTCTATTCCACTATAGGGTTATGGAGGATTCTAGCCCAGGTTTGCTGTAGGCTAGAAAGTCCTGGCCAGTTTGGAACTTTGTCCTAATAACAAGAAAAACATGGGCTCCTGCCCTGTCTAAGGAAGATGGGGGTAAGGGGAATGTTCTAAATGAGAGCAACATGCTGTTAGGCAGGAGGATGGGGATGGCGTACTGCAGTGGCTAGGGGCTGGGGCTGGGGCTGGACCTTGCCAGTGCTAAGGCAGAGCTGCCAAGAACATGACAGGAATTAGTGGCAGGTTAAGGGGGGAGATGCTCTATAACTGTAACTGATTTTCCAAGGATTGGCAGATTTCTGTGACTGCAATTATGGAGGTCCAGACCCAGGTCCCAGCTCAGATATTTCCCTAGCATGTGACCCCAATTGAGCTATCTAGCATGTCTGAGCTCACTTTGTCACACACTCAAATTTTGCAGAAATATATTTTATTATAATAGATGATCACCACCATCACCACTACTATTACAACAACTACTACTAACATTACTGCTACTACTACACTACTACCCCACTACTACTAGTACAACTATTACTACTAATACCCCACTATTACTAGTACAACTACTACTATTACTACTACTACTACTACTGCTACCTCACTACTACTAGTTCAACAAATACTCCTACTATTAATAGTACCTCACTACTACTAGTACAACTACTACTTACTACTACTGCTGCTGCTGCTGCTGTTGCTGTTACTACTACTACTACTAGTATAACTACTGATTACTATTACTACTAGTACCCCACTACTACTAGTACAACTACTACTGTTACTACTATTACCCCATTATTACTAATATTACTACTTACCACTACTACTATTACTTGTACCTTACTACTACTAGTTCAACAAATACTACTACTACTACTAGTACAACTACTACAATTAGTACCACTACTGTCACTACTACTACTGCCACCACTTGTATCCCACTACTACTAGTACAATTACTACTATTACTATTACGACTACTACAACAACTACTACCACCACTACTACTACTACTATTACTATTAGTATTACTACTACTACTATTACTACTACTTCTATTACTACTACTATTAGTACTGTTACCACCACCACCACCACTACTACTACTATTATTAGTACTATTACTATTACTACTATTACAACTACTACCACCACTTATACCCCACTACTATTAGTACAACTACTACTAGTAGTATCCCACTACTACTAGTACAGCTATTACTACTACTACTATTACTACTACCACCACTACTTGTACCTCACTACTACTTGTACAACTAATAGTACTACAACTAGTAGTAGTGAGGTGCCACTACTATTACTACTAGTACCCCATTATTACTAGTACAACTACTACTACCACTACTATTACTACTACCACCACCACTTGTATCCCACTACTACTAGGACAACAGCAACTACTACTACTACTACTACTGTTACTACTACTACTACTACTAGCACTATTACTACTACCACCATTACTTGCACCTCACTACTACTTGTACAACTAATAGTACTACTACTACTAGTAGTGAGGTGCCACTACTACTACTACTAGTACCCCATTATTACTAGTACAACAACTACTACCACTACTATTATTACTACCACCACCACTTGTACCCCACTACTACTAGGACAACTACTACTACTGCTGCTAATACTACCACCACTATTACTACTACCACCACTACTTGTACCTCAATATTACTAGTACAACTCGTAAGTACCCCACTACAACTAGTACAACAACAATTACTACTACTACCACTATTACTACTACCATCACTACTTATACCTCACTACTACTAGTACAACTAATACTTAGTACTACTACTAGTACCCCACTACTACTAGTACATCTACTACTACTACTACTACCACCACTATTACCACTACTATTACTACTACCATCACCACTTGTACCTATTACTACTAGTACTACTATTACTAGCACTATTACTACTATCACCACTACTTGTACTCCACTACACCTAGTACAACAACTACTACTACTACCACTACTACCACCACCACTTGTACCCCACTACTACTAGTACAACAACTGCTACTACTACTACTAGTACAACAACTACTACTACTACTATTAGTATCCCACTACTACAACAACAACTACTACTAATACCCCACTACTACTAGTGCAACTACTATTACTACTACAACTATTACCACTACTACTAGTACAACAACAACTACTACTACTATTAGTATCCCACTACTACAACAACTACTACTACTAATACCCCACTGCTACTAGTGCAACTACTATTACTACTACAACTAGTATCCCACTACTACTACTGCTGCTGCTCCTACTACTATCTCTACTACAACTACTAGTACAACTACTACTAGAACTACTACTGCAACAATTACTAGTTCAACTACTACTAGAACTACTACTACTACCACTACTGCTACTAGTACAATTACTACTAGTACAACTACTACTAGCACTACTACTACTACCATCACCATTTGTACCTTACAACTATTAGTACAACTACCACTACAACTATAACTATTACCACTCATCTCAGCAGACTCTCACAATAATTCTCTGAAGTAGAGAGAGTACAAATGGTGTTATTTTTGTTTTTACAAATGAGAAAATTGAAGCTTAGAGACTGAATGGTTCGCTTGAGGACACAGTTTGCAAGTGGGATGTCTTGGAGAAGTGTGGGACACAAAAGCGGTTCTTGTGGCTTCTGGAGGCAGTGTCAATCACTTCATCTCCTTCCCAGAAGGAAGATTCAGTACACATTTCACTCTAGGAACGAGCCCATTAACCAGCTATCTTTTTTTCTTTCTGAGAGAGGGAAGTCAGATACCCACAGCTTCCAAGGGCACACCCTTCTGTTTGTCCTTTTGGTAGAACATCAGTTTCTTGAGGACAGTGACTCTTTGAGTCACAAGTCATAAGATCTTGCCTGGAATTTGGTAATTGATCATTATTTTACTGATTTTGGCCTGGTTAAAGGCTGAGCAGCGGGCTCTTTTCTTTCCAATGGCCTCGGTGGTAGGCACACTTGATGCTGTTGCTTCTGATGACCCCATCTTACTCTCTTTATAGAATCAGGACCTGCATCTACAATGTCACACACTCACATTCATGAAGGAGAAAGATGGATGGTTGGGGAAAGTGCAGGTTAATATGGGCTTGAAGATGTAGCTAGAGAAAGCTTCTCCCCAGCCATCACAGACACAGGCCTTCTCTTAGCTTTTATTTACAACTTTAGTCTGACAAAATTAAGGCTTTTCTACTGGAAAAATACTCTCAACAACAATTTCTAATTGTGTGTGTGTGTGTGTGGTGTGTGTGTGTGTGTGTGTGTGTGTGTGTGTGTAAGGAAGGGAAATGCTATGATCCTCTTACTTTTGTATTTAATTTCCTTTCCCATTATTTCAGGTTTAGAAAGAAAGTACAGGAACTCCTATTGTGCTTTTTTAAAATGTAAAGATGGTATTAAAAATAGAAAGAAAAAAATAAACCAGAAATGTAATTTTGAAGAAGTGTGGCTCCTTTTTTTCACTGAATTCCTGCCTCTTGCTCATCTCAAACGGTGTTCTTTGGGCAGCTTCAACTATACCTGTTTATTCATGGCCCTTCTGGCTCTCATTGCTCCCTCCTGGATTCCCTGGAGCTCTGTGCTTGAGTGGATTTCTTTCCTATCTTGGGTTTTCAAGTGTTATGTGACTGGGAACATTTAGGGAGGGTGATGATCTGTTACAATAAAGCCCATTTCTGCAAAATTTCTAGCAATCATTTTCTCATTCCTGCCCTTGCCCCCCTTTTTTGCCTTTGAATCTCTGAGTTAATCTTATGTTATCCCTTTATATGCTGGGAAAATTCACTGCTTGATTATAAGTGAGATAAGGGGAAAGAAACAAAGTTGTATATAGGCCTGCAAGGGTGAACAAATTTGATGGAGGAGACAGATGTGAGGTGGCAGATACAATTCTGAATTTAGATCAGGAAGATGTGAATTCAAATCCCTAGACAAGGTACTTAAATTACTTGATGCTTAGCATTCTTATCCATAAAATGAGGAAGGATAAGACCCTTGTAATTCCTACCTTACAGGCAAAGGTGTGCTGGAGACAGCTCTCACTGGCTGTGTTCACATCCCTGGAATCAGCAAATGATACAAACCAGAATTTGATTTAATATTTCCTTGATTGACTGATAGAGAAAATGTTAATGATGTGGTTAAACTTTTAAAAGTAGGTTTAACCAGCAGTATTTTTATTTTTGGAGAGTACTGGCATATCCTTCCATCACAGGCTTATCATATCCTTCCATCACAGGCTTATCATGAGGTTCAAATGAGGTAATATAATGGGAAACAATTTGGGAACTAACCCTAGGGGTGGCGGTGGTTGTATCTCTCCTTGATATGTTGATAGTCAGACAAACAGATGAATGGATGGATGGATAGATAGATAGATAGGTAGATAGAATAGATAGGTAGATAGATGGATAGGTAAATAGATGGATAGATAGGTAGATGGATAGATAGATAAGTAGATGGATAGGTAGATAGATGATGGATGAATGGATAGGTAAATGGATAGATAGATAGAATAGATGGATGGATAGGTTGGTAGATAAATGGATAGGTAAATAGATGGATGAATAGCTAGATAGATGGATAGAGGGATGGATGGATAGATAGATAGATAGGTAGGTAGATAGAATAGATAGATAGGTTGGTAAATAGATGGGTAGGTAAATAGATGGATAGATAGGTAGTTGGATAGATAGATAAATAAATAAGTAGATGGATGGATAGGTAATTAGATGGATAGGTAGATAGATGATGGATGAATGAATAGGTAGATAGAATAGATGGATGGATAGCTTGGTAGATAGATGGATAGGTAAATAGATGGATGAATAGCTAGATAGATGGATAGACAGATGGATAGGTAGATAAAATAGATAGATAGGTTGGTAGATAGATGGATAGATAAATGGATAGATAGATAGATAAATGGATAGATAGATAGATAAATAAGTAGATGGATGGATAGGTAAATAGATGATGGATGAATGGATAGGCAGATGGATAGGTAGATAGAATAGATGAATGGATAGATTGGTAGATAGATGGATAGGTAAATAGATGGATGAATAGTTAAATAGATGGATAGATGGATGTATGGATAGATAGATGGAGAGATGGAGAGATGGGTAGATAGGTAGATGGATAGATATGATGGATGGATAGATGGGTAAATAAGTAGATGGATCAATAAATAGAATATAGACAGATAGATAATCAACTTCTTAATCCACACCTTGTCCCTTGGGAAATTCAGTTATTCCTTACATTCTAGCTCTTGTTTTCAAGTCAGCTGCTAAGCTGAATATGTACAAGCTAGCCAGCCTTATATTAGACATTGGCTCTCAAGGTAAACAAATTATGGTACCTGAATGTAATGGAATAACATTGTGTCATAGGAAAACTGAATCTGAAGAATTTAGGGAAACATAGGAGGGTTTATATGAATTGAAGTAAAATGGAATCTGCAGAACCAAGAAAATGATATACACAATGTCTACAGCAACATAAATGGCATGAATAACAACAAAACAATCAAAACTGAATGCTGAGAAATTATAATGATCAAGCTAAGGAGAGGCTGTGGATTGTGAGTGTGGAGCATTGAATATAATATCTGGTGTTTTCAGTGTGTTGATTTGTTTTGCTGGATTACTTTCCCCTTTCTCCTTTTCGATTTTTTTTTGTTATAAAAGATAACTGGGGATAAGAATGGGAGTGGAAGAAGGGTATTGGGAAATATCAACAAACTATAATTTTTTTTAAAAAAGAAAAATTTATGTCCAGGACAAGAAAAGTGATAGTTCTGATGTAATGTGCCAAGGTCAAACCATAGCTGAAGTATGTGGTTTTGGGAGCTATATTTTGTTAATGACATTAATAAACCAGAGCATTTGACAAAAATTGGTGGGAAAACTGGAAAACAATTTGACAAAGTCTAGGTATAGACCAATATCTCACACTTTATACCAACATAAGATCAAAATGGGTACATGATTTAGACACAAGGAACGATACCATAAGCAAATAAGAAAGCACAAAATATTTTATCTGTCAGATAGATGAATAAGGGAATAATTCATGATTAAACAAGAGATAAACAATTATGGGACATAAGGTAGATAATTTTGATAACATTCATTTGATTACATTCAAAAGCTTTTGTATAAACAAACCCAATACAGTCAATATTAAAAGGAAAGCAGAAATTGGAAAACATCTTTACAGTAAGTTTCTCTGATAAAGGCCTAATTTTGTAAAAGTGTAGAGAACTGAGTCAAATTTATAAGAGTACAAGCCATTCCCTAATGAATAAATGATCAAAGTATATGAACAGGCAGTTTTCAGAAGAAATCAAAGCAATCTATAATCATATAAAAATTCTCTAGTCTAAACCACTATTGATTAGAGAAATGCAAATTTAATACAATTCTGAGATACTTCCTTACATCTATCAGACTGACTAATATGGCAGAAAAGAAAAAATGACAAATATTGAAGGAGAGGGAAAAATTGGGGTATGAATGTGTTGTTGGTGGAGTTATGAACCAATCCAACTATTCTGGTGAACAATTTGAAACTATACTCAAAGGGCTGTCAAACTATGCATAGCCTTTGGCCAAGCAATACAACTACTATTTCTATATCTCAAGAGATCAAAGAAAAGGAGAAAGGACCAATTTATACAAAAACATCTATAGCATTTCTTTTTGTGATGACAAAGAATTGGAAATTGATGGGGGAGATGCCTATTGGGGAATGACTGGATAAGTTGTGCAATGTTACTGTGATGGAATATTGTTGCACTTTAAGAAATGATAAATAGGAGGCTTTCAGAAGAAGACTTACATTAACTGATGTAGAGTGAAATGAGCAGAAGAGGAGAACACTATACATAGTAATAATAATTCCAAAGGACTTTTGATAAAAATACTATATTTCCAGAGAATCTGAATGCAGATTGGAGCATATTTTAAAAACTTTATTTTTCTTTTTTCTGTCTTTCTTCCCTCCCTCTCTCCCTTTCTCCTTCCCTCCGTCCCTTCTTTCCTCCTTTCCTTCCTTTCCTCCTTCCCTCCCTCCCTCTCTTTTTCTCCTTTCTTTCTTCCTTCCTTTCCTCCCTTCCTACCTTTCTTCCTCCCTTCCTCCCTCCCTTCCTTTCCTGCCTCCCTCCCTCCCTTACTTCTTCTCTTCCTCCCTTCCTTCCTCCTTCCCTCCCTCACTTTTTCCCTCTATCCTTTTGTCTCTTTCTTTCTTTCTTTCGCCACATGACTAATATAGAAATATATTTTGCATGACGGTTTACATTTAATCTATATCAAACTGCTTACCTTCTCAATGAAGGAGGGGGGAAGGAGGGAAGGAGAGAGGAAATTTGGAACTCAAAATTTAATTATTTTTAATTATTTTTACATGTAATTTGAAAAAAAAAACATCAAAATGTTCATATCAAAAATAAACCAGAGCAATCAGAAAAGGATATACTTGATGGTGAAGGCATTTGAAACTGTGCCATATGAATATTGGTTAAAAGAACAAGAAATATTTGGTCTGAAGAAGTAAAGATTTAGGTAGTCCTTGACAACTGCCTTTATTTATTTAAAAGGGGATAGGGAATTATAGGTTTTCTGTTTAGTCCCTCAGGGCAGAGCCTGTAGCATTGGCAGAAGTTGTAAGAGGCAAATTTAGACAAATTTATCCCAAAGTAAAAGGGACTGTCTTGGGGGAGATTCTCCTCGGAAATTTTCAAAGTCTTCAAGTAGAGACTGGATGACCAGTTGCTGGCTCTGTTTGTAGAAGGCATTCTTGTTCAGGTAAGGTTGATCTTACTGGCCTTGGAAGGCCCTTCCAACTCTGAAATTCTGTGTTTCCAGCTTTAATGAGTAGGTTTTTATTTGTAATTAGGGTATCAGTTATATGCAGCTAGGTACTTTTGAGGTCGTTGAAGGTGTTTTAGAAGTTTTTTTCCCTCCTTAGGTCTCTATACATTTACTTAGCTTAGGAAGTAAGCTCTTTTCCCCCTCATGGATAGAGAAAGGTAAACTTTTTGGCCCACCTCCTGTCCAAATGTCATAGATTTGTAATTGATATAGAATGGATAATTGGATTTTTTTAAAAAGCAGATTTACATTCTATTTATGTTTTAGTTTGGTTGATACAAATATACCGTGTTTTATGAAGAAAATTCTTGGAAAGTTATGTCAATTGATTAATAATTTCCCATGAAGTCACATGAAACTTCAAAGCTGCTTTATGCTAATTTCTGATTGATCTTCACCTTGCCCATAGTTCTCCACATTTAAATTTCTCAGCTATGTTCATAAGCAATTAATGAATGAATCAAATATCTATTAATTACCACGTTCAAGGCAGGGAAATGGATTCTTTAGAAGGCAATGGCAAAGCAAAAGTTAATGCTTTATCTTTCATGTTATTTCCACTGATAGGGTGATATTAGTTCCTGATGCTGAATCAGTTGACAACATCAAGGACTTTGGGGCAAGAACTTTCTTTTTTGGGTCTTCAGTATAATTGTGGCTGTTTATATATAGAACAGTTGCCAGGATGTACTTCACAGGGATTGCTTCCAGGATGATAGCTGAGGGCAGTGGGTTGAAAGCACTGGTATTCCTAGATGTCATGGGTTCAGGTTGATCGTGGTTAAATTGGTGGTGGTGGTTTGCCTTATTTAGCACATATTACCTCCTGCCTCTCCCTCAGGGTGTCTTGCTGCTTCAGCTTGACTGACTTGCCTATCCTTTGGGTTGGCAATTAGGGGGATGTCTGGCATCTCTTCATAGGAGTTGTTTTCCTGTTTGATGGGTTGGCAACCTGGGCTAAAGCTGGAAAAGTAGTGCTTTGTGATATTAGCTATCAGATTCTCTGTTTGGGATGAAGGACCAAGTTCTGATACAGGTATCTCAAGAGGAGAGCTGAAATTTTCTTTAAAGGAACTCTGAGAGCAAATCCTTTGTTCTTGTGAATAATCATTTCCTAACCTCTGTATTTTGTAAATTTGAATTTTCTCAAAGCAGATCATGTCAGTATTGGATATCTTTTTTAGTGGGAGTTGATCTATAAGTTTGGTGGATAGCAGGAGGATTTAAGAGACCATATAGATCCACATATAGATAATTGAAAGTTGATTTAATATGGAAAAAAAGTAATGTTCATAATAGTCAGATGATTGTAATGATAAAGTAGGTGAAAGTAATTAATCTTAGAATCAAGATCAAGTGAGATAAGTAATATCATGTTTTACATTATCCAACATTATGTTTCCTTCATGTTGCTTTCTTTCTTTTGCTTAAGGATCCACTTCAATTTTAGTTTAGTTTTATTTTCAAAATATTGTTCATATATTACATTTCCAGCTCTGATTCTTCCAAAGTTTGTCTTTTGTAGTTGACTCAACACTGTACTTATTATAGGACATCTGTCTTTGCCAACTATCCTAAGAAGGGTCACTTTTCTTTTCTTACTAACTTCCCACAGTGTAGTTCTTATGTGTTCTGTGGTGAATCTTGTATAGCACCTTCTGCCCTCAATTTAATTAGCATCTCCCATATTGCTGGCTTCCAGTCGATTCTCTGAACAGGTGGTGAATCCTAAGGAATAAAGGCCTCAGAACTGGTAATTGGAAAAACCAAAGAAATTCTTCTGGAGTTGAGTTGCAGAGAGAGTTTATTATTTTTCTACTTTATAAAACCAGTTTATTAAAAGGATATGACAAGTTATATCATTTGCAAATAACTCTACCAAGCAAATACAGTTTCAGAGATTTTCAAGAAATCTGAGAATGCTGGAGTGAAGGAAAAAGTCAATTCTAAGGAACAGCTTTCTCAGGAAATATAAAAAGATAAAGTTCTTTTGAAAGTTAGCACATGGGTAAGAGGGTCTGGGTCTTTGGTTTCCTTTTGGATTGGAGGTAGTAAGTATACCATTGTGTGTGGGAGTGGAGGGTGGGTCTGATGATGTACTTTTTTGGGTTGTAAATATTCTACTGTCTGAAAAAATATGATTCCTCCTTTGGGGCAGGGTCTGGGATACAGTAAATGTAAAATTCTGAATGAAGGAAGCACCTTCTTAGTGAGCTCATTTAAATATGATTTGCAAAGTTTCTGAGAAACAACAATAAAAGACACCTGTCCTCATGGCAGCTAATAAAATTAGCATCCTAGTATCTACTATGTGCCAGGTACTGTGTGAGGCAGACAGGATTCAGAGATAAAAATAAATATTCCTTGTATTCTAGGAGTTTACTTATTCTACAGGGGAAAACAGTATTCAAAAGATAAGTAAATACAAATTATATGACAAATAAATGTGAAATAACTTTGGGGTGGGGTTGAAATATTAAACCTTGGGGAAAATAAGAAAAGACTTTATGTAATATGCAGCTCTTGATCTGAATTTTGATTGAAATATTCCAACAACAACCATTCCAAATGAGTGAAATGCTGAATATCTTATTTAAAAAAAATGAAACTATCCTATTTATAATTGACTATAGTATTTAAATCTCAGCAATGATCTCTTGTTTCCTAGGAGAGGTCTTGATGAGCCTATCTGCACACTTATATGTGCAATGCAAATCTATTTTTATTTGTGTATATTATAGCTCATTTAATCAAATAGATAACATAAAGCACTTTATCTACCTTAAAGCTCTATATAAATGCTAGCTATTATTATGTATATTATAATAAATGTTTCTACCTTGTGTATGGTTCTTAGGATTTAGGAGTAATGGGTCTTAGACTAACAATAGCTAGTATTTGTATGACAATTTAAAGTTTGCAAAATACTTTATATATGTTATCTTATTTGATATCCTAGTACCCTAGAGTGCTATTCCCTAGGGTACTATTTTATCCCCATTTTACAGTTGAGGAAAAGGAGGAAATCCAAATAGAGATTTTTTTTTTTGGTAATTCCAATTACCAGTTTTGAGGCCTTTATTCCTTGGGACTCACCGACTATTTTCAGAGATTGTTATTGTTGTTTGTCCTTGGTTCTAAAAGAGGACCATGATATCAGGGAGGTGATATTTTGACTTGGATATATGTGAGAGAGGGCTGTATGTACAAAGTCACCTGCCTCATTTTCCCCTCCAAAATTGGTGGCTGAGATTAAGTGACTTGCCTAGAGTCACCCAGCTAATAATCTGAGGCTGGATTTAAACTGAGCTCTTTCTGACTCCAGGTTTAAAAGTCTATTCAATGTGTCCTTGGAGGGGACTAGATGGTTGAGAGATACAGCACTAGATCTGAAATCTAGAAGACCTGAGTTCTAATCCATTTTCAAATGCTTGCTCACATTGCTCATCACTTATTTGGCTTAATCTTGATTTTTTCATCTGTAAAGTAGGGGTAATAATAGCATCTCCCTTTCAGGGTTATTGTGAGGATTAAAGGAGATAATATCTAAAATACTTTGCAAACCCCCCAAATTCTATATAAATGAAAACTACCATCATCATCATCTTCACTATTAGGGGCTAAACACCCCCGCTTGGGCCATTTCTTACATGCTTAGTTATCTCCCTTCCCTACTCTGGCTACAAATTCTTGACTCTCTCCAGCTTATGTTCATTCTTGAATGTGAATCCTCCAACTGAACATAATCTTCCAGATGTGATCTGACCAGGACCAAATACAGCAAGACTATTGGCTCCCTCCTTTTGGACACAATAACTTTCTTATTTGTCTTATACCCTCATTTTATAAAGGTTGAAAGTGAAGTCCACAAGTTACCCAATTTATCCAAGGTCTTTTTAGAAAATCAACATAAGATATGGATCATCTGACCTGAAAATAGGTGCCTTTGCACTATTGTATTGTACTACACTGCCTTATTTGTGTAGGTCTACTGTCCCCTTATGGGGTCACTTGAGAATGTCCCTGCATTAGTGACTGATTTTATACAAACCATGACTTTAGGGTCACACTGTGTACACATTGATTCCTCTGATAGAATGTAAGTCCCCTGAAGGCAAGAGTTATTTCATTTTGTCTTTGTATCCTTGGCAACTAGCACAGTGCCTTATATACATAGTGAGCACATAAAGATAAGTGTTAATTATCCTACTAATTTGTATAATCAACCACTTTTCTTACATAGGACAGAGTTTAACTTTACCCTATTTTAGGCTGAATTATTCTATACCTTCTGAATTGCTATTGTCCAAATAGCAGTTTTGTTGAAGTTGAATTGACATGAGATTGGTTAAAAACCAGTACATATGAATTAGTGAAATGTTTCTTTAGACAATTGTTTTCCCCCTTCCACTGGAGTTATTTCCCATTGTATTCTGGGGGATGATTGATCCCAAGTATATGAGTCATATTGTTTCTCATTGTATTCTGGTGTTTGGACCTAGCAGATGAACCAACCATCCCATCAAATCGGTCCTTCTCTTCTTGTCACAATGGAGTGTAGAAGTTTATCTAGAAAGACTTTAGAGGCCATTTTTTCATATTTCACAATTTCCCTAAATTTCACATAAAAGGAGACTGACCAAGAAACATAATTTGGGCCAACTTGCCAGCAGAGGAGTCCTACCTGAAAAGGCAAAAACTCCCTGAATGAACAGTATATAAGGTTTATATATAGATTTAGGTAATGAGGAAAGGGGGTGGTGAGAGTTGGGGCAAAAGTTGCTTGGTTTAGGTCCCTGTTGCTAGGACTCAAGGCTGATCTGGTACAATAACTCTTTTGCCTGATTTCAGAATTAGGGGTTTCTGTGTAACAGGACTGAGGCTGGGGTTAAGGCTATTTTCCAGAAGAGGTTGCACATCTTTTGAATTGTTTGCATTGCCAGCACTAATAGTATGTGTGAACAAAATGGAACAGCTCTGGATCTAGAGTGACTTCTGCTTGCAATAATTCTGCTTTATGGGGTCAGTCAACATGAAGATAATCCATTTTCCACCTGAGAGTCCTTTAGATACTGGAAGATATTTACCATACTTCCCTTACCAAATCTTCTTTTCCCCAGGTTAAACACCCCCACTTGGGTTAGCCATTTCGTATATGCTTATAGTTATTTCCCTTCCCATCACCCTTCTGGTTACAAATCCTTGGTTCTTACAAGCTTATGTTCATTCTCAAATGCAATCCTCCAAACTGAACATAACCTTCCAGATGTGGTCTGTTTAGGACCAAATACAGCAAGACTATTGGTTCCTTCTTTTTGGACCCAATAGCTTTCTTAATGCTTAGGAGTACATTAGATCTTTTGAATGCTGTTACATATAGTAAAGTCATACAGAAATTTCAGTCCACTAAAATTCTCAGATCATTTTCGGATGAATTGTTATTTATGACTGCCCCATCCTGTACTCTTAGAGTTGATTTTTTGAACCTAAGTGTAAGAATTTACATTTATCATCATTACATTTTATTTAATTCAATTTTGCTTGGTGTCTAAGCTACTGAAATCTTATTGGATATTGGCTGTCATTTTCACATGATACTTAACCCTCTTAGCTTTGAGCAGTTTTAAATTTGATATACATGCCATCTCTTTTTATTCAAGTTATTAATAAATTCAATAGATATTATACAGCCAAGCACAGATCCCCTGAATATTCCCTTTGAAGCATTCTTTTGCACTAATGTAGAGCCAATAATTACTATTCCTTGAACCCAAATCGTGTCAAACAGACAGCACAGTGTAGTGGAAAGACACCTGAGTCCCAGTTATTCTGATATTATATATGTGAATACAGACAAAATGTTTTTCCTTAGTGACCCTAGTTTCATCATTAAAAAAGAGACATAGGTTAAATTCTTTTGGAACTTAACCTGCTTTAATTGGTGTTACAATTATAATAAATTTTGTCCTTTTAGTTGAAAAAACAAACAAGCAAACAAATAAAAAGGGGCATAATTATAATTGTTTTACTTGCCTCAAACTAGTGTTATGAAGTTTAAATAAGCTAAGTTCTTTGCAAAAATTATAGCATATGTCATAATAGCTGTTATTTATAAAGCTCTTTAAGGTTTGCAAAGCACTTTATACATATCATCATTTGACCTTTATGATAACTCTCTGAATTAACTTTTAGTGTTATTATTCAGTTATTATTATCCCCATTTTACAGTTCAGAAAACTGATGCCAAATAAAGTTACATGATATATCTAGGTCCACAAAACTACTAAGTTCTAAGGTAGGATTTGAGCTCACATTTTCCTGATTTACCCAATCTATTTTGCCATCTCCCTGTCTTGTATACCGTCTATAAATGTCAGTTACTATTAGTCTACCTAATTGTATTATCATCTAATTTACATCTTGTCTGCAAGAATAGCAGGAGAGAATGTTACTTTGCTAAGATATATGTAGACTACAGCTTTGGTATTCTTGTGACATAGCAGTCTAATAACCTTGTCAAAAAGAGAAATAAGGTTAGTCTGGTGTGATTTATTCTTTATGAACTCACATGATCATTGTTTTCTCTTCTTGATGTTCACTCACCATGCCTTTCATGATGTTTTATAGTTTTTATGAGAATGGAAGTCACATTGATTGGTCTATAGTTTGTAGTCTCTACTCTTTTACCTCTTTTTGAAAATTAGGATGACATTTCTGCATCAACTTTCTCATTCTCTATGAACTTTCAGAAATTACGGACAGTAACTCAGCAAGCATACAGAGCGGTTCTTTCAGTACATTGGAAAGTACTTTCATCACAGCATGGAGGCTGAATTCATGGAGGGGGGTAATGTATAGGTTGTAAATTAGATACTTTATCTTGGGTTTTTAACTTCCCTCTTGACCATTTTTGCTCTCATTTCCAGCCCAGAGATTGTCCTCTTTTATATAGAAAATGGAAACAGAATAAGAGTTGAGTAACTTTACCTTTTTTGTGATGTTCTTATTATCCCATCTACCCTGAGCAGCAGACCCAGTCTTAATCCTTTTCTATATAGTGTATTGTCCTTAGCTTTCCTTTATTTCTTCTACTTTCAGTAACAGTCCCGACACTGTTCTCACTTGCCTTTGTTTTCAGCCTGGTAGGTATCTTTTAAAAATCTAAGTTGTTTAATGAATACACCCACATCAGCCTTTTTGGATAACTTTCTTTTCCATCTCAACAGAATTTTCTTTGTATCTTGAGAATTTCCTTCTTAAGATCTTCCCTTATCGCCTGGGCTGACTTTGTCTGTAAAATTTTAGGCCCTGGGAATCTACTTCTTCTTTCTCTAAATCCTTTGAAATCTATTTTCCAAAATATAGATTGCATGTCAGATTATTGTCAGCCTTTTTTTCTTTAGCAAACTCCACACCAATTCTCTTCTTTTACTCCTCTCCCCAACTTGTTTCTATTTATTGGTGAGAGTTAGGTCAGAATAGAATTCTCCCTTATTGATTTCTCCATTTTTTTGAAGGATGAAATTATCCTTCAGGCAAATTAAGAGATTATTTGTCACTTTATAGAATCAGAAAATATCTAAGGTGGAAGAAACCTTGGACATCATTTAGTCTTACCTTTCCATTTTATAAATGAAAAAAAAACACCCAGAGAGGTTTAATCTTGTCCAGAATCAAATATAAGCAGAAGCAGACCCTTGGACTTCTGAGTACAAGCCTTGTGCTCTTTCTCCCATAACAAAAAGCACATATTTTCCTTCTTTTCACCCCGCCCCTGGGGCCAGTACTGGGCTATGGATACAGTAGATCTTTAATAAAGACTGTAACCATTGACTTCCTTAGCATATACACAAACCTGGATACAGTAGATCTTTAATAAAGACTGTCACCATGAACTTCCTTAGCACATACACAAATCAGTGGAGATAATCATTTATGTTGGAGATGAGGGATGGGAGTGGGGATGGATGGGTACAGAGGAGAGGGACCAGAAGAAATCTGGACTAATAGAGATTCTGGCCTTAGGCTAGTGTCTGTCTGTTGGCTGTGTGCTCCAGGTTTGGGATCCTTTCAGAATTCATTTGGCTAGCTTGAAAAGAAGATGGCTTCTTACCCTGGAGCCCTGAGCTGGCCAACACATGGTTTCTCTCTGGCTCAGCCCCTACTTCTGTCCTCCCTTCCATTGTCCCCCTTTTTGATGGTTTTAAGGTTTAAGTTTGTTGATTCTGCTTGGAATGGGATTTCCAAAAGGTAAAAGGGTCCCAGAGAAGCAGAACAGGCTGATGGGGCTATTTGGAACACATACAACTCATTCAAATGTTCCGTGGTACAAGCTAAGTGCCAGTGACTTGAGCGGGTGAGATTTCCCTTGGAAACCCTCAGGGAGTTAAAAAGTAAGAGGAAACATATAGAAAAATGAGAGGTGGATTTTATTGAGCTCAGTGCCTTTGAAAATGAGGTGAAATATTTAGCAAAGTCAAAATGCAGCTGGTTGAATGTGCTCTGATCCATATGTGGCCCTTTAACCCAATTTCTTTTAATAAAGCAGTAGTTGAATTGAAAGTAATCTATGCAATAATGAAGGTTCTTGTAAATCTCTTTGATTGAAAGACTTTTAAAAATGAGCTGGCTTTAAATATCACCATACATTTACTCAGTTATTCCCAGGAGAGGTAGTATGACCTCATGGTCATTGAGTAACCATGAATTGGGTTCAAATATTATATCTTCCTGGCTACTAGACCCTGGACAGGTCATTTACTTTTTATGTGCCTTAGACTATCATCTATTTTCCTTGGTGGAGTGATTTCTCAAGTTGAAAATTCATTTTGAGCATTTGTTAAGCACCTGCTATATTAGAAGCACTGTTCCAGATGCTGGGAGGTTTAGGGTTTTTTTTGGTGGTGAAAGTGGGCAGACCTATTATTTTATTATTGTAGGGAATTCCTGGTAAGGAAATCCCATTTACCAAAGCAGATTTGTTGTTACACGTCCACTTATAGCTTTAGAGACTTGCTTGGGATCCCATAATCAATATGTGCCGGAGGCATGGGGTACTCAACTCCAGGGCTCCCTAACGGGGTTGTAAAAACAAAAGTGAAACAATATCTGCTCTCTAGATTACTTTCTATTGTACATGCATGTGTTCATATACATATATATGCACATTCGTGTTTGTAGGTGAATGTATGCATAGGGATAAAGGTATATGTGTACATGTAGCATGTATATGTATATCTAGTTTCTATGCAGACATGTATGTATATGCATGTAAATATATGTTTACAGATATACATGTGCATTTGCTTGCATATCAGGAATAACACAATGCAAAGTATACATGACACATTCATGTATAAACTATATGTATGCATACACGCACATACATGCATGATACATACATGTATGCACGCCATATATTCACAAAGCACAAATATAATGCAGGTGTACTGTGTAATCACACACGCACATATATATGCACACACACACCATGTACATGTCTATGTATGTTATATGCACCCCTACATAAAATGTGTGTGTATGTATATGTGTGTATATATAATATATGTATGTGTATATGTACATATGTCTGTGAGTAATGTGTATTATTTTGTGTATATGTGTATACAAGAATATGTTTATGTAGGTTGTGTGTGCACATGGATAAAATGCACCTGTGTTCATGTGCATATATGTACACACTCTGCACACACATGTGCACACATGTATATGACACATTATATCATATTATATCTATGTCTGTGCTGTATTGCATAAGTATATAAACATAGTTATATAAATGTACACTCATGTGTTTTTGTAGATGTGCACAATATAATATTAATATAATTATATAAATGTGTACTCATCTGTATATGTAGGTTACACATCAGGATATTTATTATATGTGTGTAAACCACACACATGTAGAGACACACATGACACTCATGGATACAACCCACAGGCATGTGTCCATGTATGTTGATGTACAGAACACACACATTTGGGCACATATGTGTAAGTGTACATGTTTGCACACATAATGGTATGCATACATAAACATATATATAAGACACTTGGCATCTTGAATTCATTCTTTATTTCTGTTGGCTTGTCAAGCTGGTAACATGATTCTAATCTATATATGGTACAAATAAATCCATATGGACACATGTAAGTCAATTCAGAATTATTTGGGGAGGGCAGCCCCTTGTAGAACTGAGCTCCAGATCCTTCCCATATTTGCATGATATTCAGATAAGTCTTGGAAGGTAGAGGCTTCGGTTTGTATGCCAGGGCTCAGCACAGTATCTACCCCATAGCAGGTGCTTAATAAATGCTTTTTCAAAATTCATTTACAAAAAGACAATTCCTTATATTTTTTCTGCTTAAAAATGAATGTCATTTTTGACAATAATATGTGTTTATTTTTCAATTTGCAGAGATCTTTGGGCAGAGAGGAACAACGTTTGGAATGGGATAAAGATAAGGAATGATGAAGAGTTGGTCTAATGACCTTTAAATGGGAAACAAAAGGAGAAAATGCATTGTTTTTTTAAAGTAGGCCATTATGTCTGAACAAAATTATCCAGCCAGAAAAAGTCTTAGACTTTGGAGGTGATGGTACAGGGTGGATATAAGATCATTTGTTAAGGTCAGAGCAATTCTCTGGCCCACTTTCTTGATTTCTTTTCCCTTCCTTTTTTGTTAGCTTTCCAAGCTAATATTGTGACAAACATATGTACCATAGTTATGAGACTTAACTATTTTCCTTTTTCCTCTTAACATTCCTTGGCAAACTTTGTGTAGTCACACAAGGAAGGGAGACCAAAGGCTTGAAAATTTGAGCCAAATGTTTTGCTGTAGTAGTTTCCTGTAGTTTGGGATTAAATATTGACATTAATATTTTTGCTCTCACTCCATCCCTCCTCTAATGATTTCTTCTCCTTCCCCCACTCTTGCCAGCAATTTTATTTTTCAGAATTTATCCATTACTTCTCCTATCCTGGGAGTTTAAGAAGTGCATTTGCCTCATTCTGTTTTGTACCCTTATATAATATATCTATCAGACTTGGAATTTTTGGTTTTGTTATTGCCAGATGTGACTTAAAAAAAAAAGAGGTAGATGGCATTTTTTTTTTAAATTTGGGGTATTTCCTGTGAATGATAGAGTGGATTCATAGTGGAAAGCAGCATTTTGTGGGTGGTAAAATTTTAAATACTCATTTTTTTCAGGTTGATTATAATATGTTCTTAAATCTAGAACTATTATTTAGGCAAAGAAAAACAAACATGTTTCCCATTTGGAGAAGTTCAATTAGAATCATATAGGATCTTATGAACTGGACCTGAGAGATGGCCCAGTCTGTCAAAGACAGGGCAGCGGAGATGTGGCGAGGAAGGCGACTCATCCAGGATCTCACAGCCAAGGAGCAGTTTCCTGGGACTGGAATCTGGAGCTTCTGAGTCTCATCCAGGGCTTTTTCCCCTCTTATCCTTTGCTATAATTTGCAAAATCCTTTTAGTAGTGACTTATTTTTCACAAAATTAAAAAAGATTCTTTATGCAAAATGGGTTATTTGAAAGCCCCAAGCAATTCTTCCCCAGAAGAACGAGCCTGCGTTTCCTGCAGGAGAGATGTTAGCAAGCTCCTGACATATGGATGTGATCTCTGTTCCTTTGACCAGATTTGGTTTCTACAGAGTGCGTGAGAAGGGAAGATAAATTTTGTCCTAGTAATACTATAGCGACTCATAAATAAATGGTTACCCTTTGGTGCTTACAGTTTTCATTAAAGCCGCCTGAGCTTTGTTATTGACACCATAGGTTGCCTATTCAGGGAAATGCAGTAAAATTTATCAGTGTGCTTTCTACACCTAATAAATCATCCAAACAGGGAACCATATGGCAGATAAGACCTTGAAAATGTGGCTTCAGCATGTGAAGAGTCAAGTTGCTGAAATCTTGAGTGATTACAGCCTGGGCATTTTCCCCTGGAATATCTTATAGCTATTTTACATGCCATTTTCTTGTTCACCCTATCACCTCTTTGTCTCTCCCTCCCTCTTTCTCTCCTTTCTCACCTCTCCCCCCTCCTTCCTTTCTTTATTTTCTCTTTTCCCCTTTGTCTTTCTCTTTTTTTCTTTCTTCCTTTTTTTTTTGGGGGGGGGCAGGGAATTGGTATAGCTGCTCTTTCAGTTTTTTTTAAGAGTCTAAAGCAGATAAGACATTTTTATAATGCCTTGCTGGTAGTAGAAAGAGGGGCAGGGAGGAGCAGAGACTGATGGGAAAGGATGATATATGTGGCGGCTATGTCCCAACTCTCCTCTATCCTGTTGTCATTAATCATGGCCATTAGTTTTTTTCAGAGCTGCCTTGTCTGCACAGTGCCTCAGAAAAGCCATTGTTTTTCCATAGCACAGTCTAGGGGAAAAAAAGGCAGAAAGAAGCCCTAGCACATCTCCCCCACTGTATACCCACCTCCTCCTTCCCTCCGCCCACCAGTCTTCCCCAGCCCTCTTCTTCCTTGAAGGAAAAGAGCTCCCAGAGCCTGTTTGCTTTGTACTTATGTGTAAGCACTTATCTGATGACACAAACATGGGCCACACGATTGTAATACAGAGACTCACTGAATAATAGCTGTGAGACTTATTCTACATTTTTTTTAATGTTATAAGGAATTTTTTCCCCCCTTTATGGTACACTGAATATCTAGAGTTAATGCCTCAAAATATGGGATATTAATGTTATAAGGAATTTTTTTCCCTTCTGTGCTACACTGGATATTTGGAGTTAATGCCTTAAAATGTGGGATATTAATGTCAGAAGAAAGTTTTTTTTTCTTCTATGATATATCTAGAGTTAATGCCTTAAATATGAATATTAGTATTATAAGGAGTTTTTTTCTTCTATGGTATATCTAGAGTTAATGCCTTAAATATGGCACATTAATGTTATAAGGAATTTTTTTGCCTTCCATGGTACACTGAATATCTAGAGTTAATGCCTTAAAGTGTGGGATATTAATGTTATAAGGAGTTGTTTTTCCTTCTATGGTATACTAAGGTTAAAGCTTTAAAATATGAGATATTAAGAATATTAATAATTAAAAGGTAGGAAGGGGTGTAACTACAGAATAGGGTAGACCCTGAAAGGGAGTTTTTATGTTGAAGGATTGGTGAAGGAAAACACGGTGCTCATTAGCTCCTAGTTATTATCTCATGGGCTAGGTTGATTCTAGGTCAAGAATTCCTTTAGCTACGGACTTCCTGGTCTGATCCCATTGTCTATTCAAGAGTGTGTGATTTACAGCTAGGTAACCCTTGTCAATAAGAATTTACCCATCTGAACATTTGAAGATGAAGGAGCAATACTCAAGAGTTTCTCCATTCTTTTCCTATGAAACCTATGAAAACTAGTTCCATTGGTTATAAAATTGTCTATGAAGGGATAATGGAAGGCAGAGCTTCTTAACTTTGTTTATGTTTTTGTTTTTAGTATCATATACTCCATTTGGGAGTGTCTTTGGATCCTTTCTCAGAAACTTGTTTTTAAATAACTGAAGGAAATGCTAAATGTCATTTAGATATTAGTGAAAATAAAAAAAATTTCCCCCTCATTCAAATTTGCTCATATCATTCCTTTCTATCCATGAATCTCTTAGGATACATGTACTCCAGTTTAAAAAACTCTTTGACTAGGGAGGAAATATACACACTGAAACTTTCTCCTATTTAGTACAAATTTTGGTAATCAAAAGTAATGTTTTATCATGAATAAAAAAAATTAATAGCTAACATTTATAGAGTACTTATTTCTTATGTATAAGATAAAAATAATATCTAGTATATGCTATTTTAAGGTTTGTAAAGCTATTAATTAAACCATCTTCTTTTATTAATGCCTTTCCTTTTGATCTTCATCACACTGTTTCTCTTTCCAAAAATCCCTTATTGGTCATGGCATTGCCGCCTGCTTATTATTCACCATTTCACTTTCTATGCTCTTCAGTTGTAATTCATCAAAATGTTCCATGACTTCTGGTCATAGAGTACCACCAAAAATATCGGTATTACAAAGATGGACCTTTATTTCAGGAAAAAAGTTGGGATCATTGCAATTTCCCAAAGGTACTTTATCTTGCTTTCTTCCTTTGATCACACAAAATATACACATGTGCATGGTGTTATAGTTACATCATCAAGTTCCATACAAGATTATATATATTCCATATTCATAAATATATATCACATATGCCCTACATTGATGGATGAGCTCTTTGGATGGACTATCCAAGTCCATATCATGGTATAGAAATTAAGTATTCTTTATACACTTAAACTTTTTTCCTGAGTAGATAGCCTGAATACTTTAGATTGGTTATGGATCTCATTTAGGAGGCTCTTGGGATTTGTGCAGTTTATATAACTGTCTATCCCTCTCTTAACAGATTCTGTGTCAGGTATCTTAAGACAGTAGAAAATACCTTTAGAAAGCAGGTGTCCCTCTGTTTTCTATGTTGCTTCAAATGATTGAAGTGCCATTAAACAAGGTTAGCTCTACTGTTGTATTTTTCAAGGAATTCCATATAATTTTGACATATGCATGGGAGATACCTTTTATTTAAGGTAGTGTTTTGTCCTATTGAATTAATTTTTTTAATAGCAAATGGGCAATAAATATAATAGGATTTTGCTTTCTCTACTCCTTTTAGTTAATTCTCTGATGGTGAAGATATCATCAGTGGAATATTGCTTGCAAAAGTCTATCCATTATCTTATATTTATCATGGATGTCTTTAATGTGCATACATATTATTATACAAATTTTATGTGGATAGAAAAGTTGGCATATAGATAAATTGTTATTAATGTTCCTTCAGGCACCTTTTGTGGGGTAAGAATGTCCAAGAATTTTTCCGGTTCTTGATTTCTTTTTATGCTTCAGAAATCTTGAAAATAAGTTTCTCAGCACTGGCAAATATGGTCTGCGCTCATTATAAATCTTCTTTGTATAATTAGCCAGGTTTCTATTTCCTCTATAAACACATTTTATACTATAGTCTTAGTTCAAGTGTTTTGGTTCACTGTTCTTGTGGTGAAAGAAATATGTCATAAAAGTCTTTGCAGATCTTTTCCATCTTTTATCTGTTTGTTATCTTCCTTCTAGTTTTATCCTTGGTTTGACTTTGATTATATAAGTCTAAGAAAGCTTTCTTTAAACTATTCTTTTTCTTTGCTATTTTTCATTGCATTGTAAATCAATATAGCACAATAATTCTACATTCCTGCTCTGTAATATTTTACAAATGAATTTACATTCTAAACTAGTCTTGCCTCTTGCTCTTATTTTACTTCATGAGGAAATAAGGCCTTTTGTTTTCTATCTATAGTAATTTATTTATGTAGGTAAAATTGTAATAAGTCATTTAAGGTGATATCAATATCCTTTCCTCCATTTGTTTCCCTCTTTTCTGCATCAGTAATTTGTTTAAATAGTTGAATTGGAATTATGCACCGTGTATGTGTATGTGTATGTGTATATATATGTGTGTGTGTGTGTGTTTTATTCTCTTTTTCTGACTTTGTATTGGTTTTGATCTTTGTGCCCCAGTTATTTGATGGTATATAGACTGCTAATACAGGAATGACTCTCACATAAGTAGTCATTTCTTGTCAAAATATAATTAATTTCATTTTGAAGGGCATTATTTGGGGATTTTCATGCCTGGTACTATTCTTTTTCTTTTCTCTTAAAATTTATTTAGTGTTTTATTTTCCAAAAAATAACTATATGTAAAAACAGTTTTTAACATTTGTTTTTAAAAGTTTGCATTCCAGATTCTCTCTCTTCCTTCTTCTCTGTTCCCTTCCCTCACTGAGAAGGCAACTGATTCTATATGGGTGATATGTATGTACTCATGCAAAACATATACATATTTCCACATTAGTCATGTTGTGAAAGAAAACAGAAAAAAACAAAAATAAATAAAGAAAGTAAAAAAAGTATGCTTCAATTTGTATTCAGACACCATCAGTTCTTTATCTGGGTTTGGACAGTATTTTTCATCCTCAGTCTTTCGGAGTTGTCTAGGATCATTGTATTGCTGAGATTAGCTAAGTCATTCACCACTGATCATCTTACAATATTGATGTTACTTTGTACACAGTACATTTCACTTTGCATCAGCTCCTGTAAGTCCATTTTTTTTCTGAGAGTATCCTGCTCATCATTTCTTGCAACACAGTAGTATTCCATCACAATCATATAGCACAATTTGTTCAGCTATTCCCCAATTGATGGGCATCCTCCCAATTTCCAACTCCCAGACAATAGAAAATAGTTGCTATAAATATTTCTTACTATAGGTCCTTCTCCAATTTTAAATCTTTTTGGATATAGACCTTTTTGGATATAGCACTGCAATGTCAAAGGGTATACATAGTTTTATAACCTTTTGGGCATAGTTGCAAATTTCTATTGGAATGATTGAATCAGTTTACAACTCTACCAATGCATTAATGTCACATTTTCCCCTACATCTCCTCCAACAATTACCATTCTCCTTTTCTGTCTAATTAGACAATCTAATAGGTATAAGGTGGTACTTCAAAAATGCTTTAATTTGTATACATCCCATCAGCAGCGATTTAGAACATTTTTGCATATGGCTATAACTACCTTTGATTACTTCATCTGAAAACTGTTTAACTCTTGATCCTTTATTAATTAAGGAATGGTTCCAATTTTTATAGATTTGACTCATTTTTCTATATATTTGATAAATGAGGCATTTATCAGAAAAACTTGCTTCAAAATTTTTTCCACATATTTGATTGCTAAATATATTTCCCTCCACACTCCATTTATTCTATTCTTTCTCTTCTTTAACCTTGTCCTTCCTCAAAAATGTTTTGCTTCTTATTTCTACCTTTTCCAATCTGCCCTTTCTTTTATTACCTCTCCATTTTTCTTATTTTTTCCCCTTTTACTAATCCTGTAGGGTAAGATAGACTTCTATACTTAGTTGAGTGTATGTTTATTCTCTCTTTGAGCCAATTCTATTGAGAGCAAAATTCACTACTCCATCCCCACCACCTCCCTCATCATTCCCACCACTATAAAAGTTTTTTCTTGCCTCTATGTGAGATAATTTACTTCATTCTACTCCTCCCTTTTCCTTTCTCCAAGTGCATTCCTCTTTCTCACTCCTTAATTTTATTTTTAAGATATCATCCTTTCATATTCAACTCACATATGTGCCCTCTGTCTCTATACACTCCTAAGTGCCCTAATAATAAGAAAATTTTTATGAGTTACAAGTATCATCTTATCATCTAGGGAAGTTTAACCTTATCAAGGCCTTTATGATTTCCCTTTCCTGATTACCTTTTTATGCTTCTCTTGAGTCTTATATTTGAAAATTAAAATTTTTATTCAGCTCTGATCTTTTCATCAAGAATGCTTGAAAATTATCTATTTCATTGAATATCCAATTTTTTTTCAAAAGAGTATACTCAGTTCTGCTGGATAAGTGATTGTTCATTGTAATCATAACTTTGCTGCCCTTTGGAATATCATATTCTGAGTCTTCTAATCCTTTAAAGTAGAACTTGCTGAATTTTGTGTTTATCTTACTATGGCTCCACCACACCTGAATTGTTTCCTTCTGGTTGTTTGCAATATTATCTCCTTGACCTGGAAGCTCTGGAATTTGGCAATAATATTCCTGAGAGTTTTCATTTTGGTATTTCTTTTAGAAGATGATCAGTAAGTTTTTTCAATTTCTATTTCACCTCTTGATTTTAGAATATCAGGGTAGTTTCTCTTGATAATTTTTTGAAAGATGATATCTAAGCTTCTTTTTTGATCTTGGCTTTCAGATAGTCCAATAATTTTTAAATTTATCTCTTCTAGATCTATTTCTTAAGGGCACTTGTTTTTCCAGGGAGATGTTTCACATTATCTTCTATGTTCTCATTCTTTAAATCAAAACAAAATCAAAACAAATCAGTTTTATTGTTTCTTGCTTTCTCATAAAATCATTAGCTTCCATTTGCTGAATTTTAATTTTTAAGGAATTATTTTCTTCATTGAGCTTCAGTACTTCCTTTTCCATTTGGTCAGTTTCACTTTTTAGTGAGTTCTTTTCTTCAGTGAATTTTTGTGCCTTTTTTTCCATTTGGCCAATCTTGTTTTTAAGGCATTCTTTTTCTCATTGGCTTTTTGTATCTTTTTTCCCATTTGGGAAATGTTTTTTAAAGTGTTATTTTTTCCAGTATTTTTTGGTGCCTCCTTTATCAAGCCTTTTTCATGATTTTCTTGCATGATTCATTTTTTCTCCCAGTTTTTCTTTTATCTCTTTTACTTGATTTACAAAATCCTTTTTAAACTTTCTGATGGCCTGAGACCAATTCATATTTTTTCTGGAGACTTTGAATGTAGGAATTTTGATTTTGTCATTTTCTGAGTGTGTTTTTCTCTTCTTTGTCACCATAGTAATAACTTTTTCTGTTGTTTGCCTATTTTTCCAGTCTGTTTCTCGAGTTTAAATTCTTTGTTAAAGTGAAGTTTTGTTTCCATGGTGGAAGGTGCACTGTCTCAAGCTTTAAGAGTTTTGTGAAAATGTTTTCAGAGATGTTTTAGGGACCTATATGTTTTCAGTTCTTTTAAAATGGTATGATCCAAAGAGAAGTGTGTTTTCTATTCTCCTGGCCTGTTCTCTGCTCTATGACTGACTGCAAGTACTCTTTTCTTCTTTCAAACTCTGACAAGGGTCCCTCTTCCATTGTAGCTGCAAACTCTAATGTGCTGTGCTCCTTTTCGCCCTGGTCTGCCACCCAGTATTGTGAGTATGGGCAAAGCCACAAAGTCCTGCCTCAGTGCTAGCCCTGTAATCTTCTCTGATCAGTTATTCAATCCTCTTACCATCTGTAGGCTAAGAGCTCCAGCTGCTGCTACTGATTTAGGGACTCCCAGGGCTCATTCCTGGTTTTCTGGGTCCTGGTCGGTGCTGGTGTGGTCTGTGCTGGATTGTACCCTACTCTTACTCAGGTGAGACAGATCTTTTCTGCTGACCTTCTAAGCTGGCTTTGGCTGGAAAATTATTTCCTTTTGTAGGTTTTGCTGCTCCAAGGGATTGTTTTATGAAATTATTTAAAGGTGTTTGGAGAGGTTGTGGGTAGAGCTCAGGGGAGTTGTTGCCTTTTCTCCACCATCTTGGCTCCATCTCTTATTTCCTGATTCTTCACATTGAAGTCACTGGGTATCAAAGTCTCTGTTGGTTTGATTTGGAGGGTTCTTCATCTTTCATAACAGATGTGGACACATAAACCACAAACTCTGATGATTGTTGATATGGTCTTTGTGCAAATGCTTTCCTTGACCACTACAATTCAGAGTGATTAAATAGTCCATGAAGTAATGTTTCTTGTCCTTAAATACATCATAAAATCTTCCCCAAATCATTTATTTGTCTCTTCCAATGAAGATTTGTGAGCCACCTTTCCTTCTGTTTTCTTGATTCATGTGTAGGGAGACTGTTTAGATGAATACAATTCACTTCCTCCAGCAATACATTGAATTGGTCACTAGGCAAGATTCATACATTCAAAGTACCAATGGCTAAGCTAATTTTTGTAGAGTTTCTATGGTTGTTAAGTTCTTTCTATCCTCATCTCTGTATTGCCACTGTGATCATTATAGAGGTAAAAGGAAGCCAAAGAGCTATCAGGGTCATTTGCATTTTCTGGAGTTTCTAGTATTTGCCATGGCCAAAGAATTCATCAACCAAATTGACTATCTACTGTTTATGAACCCTTTCATATGTAACTTTCTTGTCCCCAAGAAACAAATAATCCTTTTTCTTGGGCCATACTTAGGTCATACTATGCCTACCCAGAGTAGTAAAACCTGACAGAGTTTGTTCTCCTTTTCCATAGCCTTTGTGGATCCAAGCAAAGCATTGGAGCAGAATTTTCTGGAGTTGAATAGGGATTGTAGGTCTTGTAATCCATATTTTACAGATGAGGAAACCAAGGCTCAGAGAGGTTAATTGAATTGTCTGTAGTCACACAGCTAATAAGTGTCAAAGACAAGATTTAAACCAAGCCTTCCCAGACTCTGTCTGGTTCCCTTTCTGTTACATTACCTTGCTTCTTACAAGATTTGAATTATAGAATATTTTAAATTAAATTAAATTTTATTGCTTTCTAGTAATAGTAGGAACTTGAAATAGGCTGACTAAAAGGCATTTAGGAAACCTACTTTAATGAATATAATAATTATTATAGTAATAATTCATAATTGCATGGCACTTTGTAATATCCAGCAAATTTTTCTTACAACAGTCCTATGAGGGTAGACAGGACAAGAATCTTTATTTTCATTTTGTCGATGGGAAACTGTAACGTATATGTATGTGTATTGCCTGTACAGGTTTTGTATATCCATATGGATCTTTCTTGATGTGACTTAAAGAGAGGAATGAATCTCTTGAATCTTCTCTGACTAATCCTCTCCAAAGGAGACTGATTCCTTCCGAAAGCAGAGCAAGAGATCAGGGCTGCAAGATTAGCCACTCTATTCTCCTCAAAGAGCAGTGGTGGAAGCAGGATAGAATTATTTACCTACTAAGTATTATTAGTCTAAGGGAAATGATTTTTAGATTCAGGGTGCTGATCACAGTCCTTTAATGGAAAGGAATGACTCAAATTACAATCCCTTCCCATCAACACAGATATCACACATAGAGAACAGCAAATAAACCTATTTATTCAAGGTGATAGCAATTAGAAAATCAGAGAAATTATGTGAGTGAGAATATACTAAATAATGTATAGTAAATTAATTCTTTTACTGGGAATGAGATATCTCAGCTCAACCAGAGAGGGTCCACACAATATCATCCAAATAGAAATTTCCAAAGTCTTTTGTGCATTAAAGTGCACATAATTGAAGGGCCAGGTCCTTTACACATTAATTTTCTCCCAGATTTTTCTCTCCTCAGGGACTTCTTTCTGAAGAAAATGAGGAAACATGTCTTCTGTTTTGATACTGGAACTCAGACACTTAGGATCTCTCTTCTCCCAAGCTCTATACAACTCTCCTCTTACAGAGGTACAGAACTAGTCTTCACCAATGAAACATGGCCCATGCACATGAACTAGGGCCATGGCTACAAAGGATCAAATACTTGCTTAGGGGAACGAGAACTTGAACTTGAATCTTCTGATTGTGATTACTTGAAGGCTTTTGTTGTTGGATTTATGGGTGTGCAGGTGTACATATACACACATATCTGTTCATACACACATCTATTTATATATTCATTTAGCCATAAGTGCTTGCATTGAGACTCTTGTTACAATGCTTAAAATAAAATTTCCTCCCATATTTTTGCCTGTTTTTGTATGAAAACCAGTTTTTCAAATGGAAAATTTTAAGACATTAAAAAAGATAAAATTTGAGTCCACAATAGCTCCAATAACCAAATTAATTGATTAGTCTTTTAAAAAAAGTGTTAAATTATTATGTGTATATATACATACATATTTATATTTCTTATTTGATTTTGTAGGGGCAAAGGGAAATGGTCTTTAAATTCTCTTCCAGGCTTATAGTTCTAAATAACTATTCTAAAGTATAAACAATATACATAGTTTTCCTCAAAAACTAAACTTTAAACATGTTCTTCACAATCTTATAAACAGTGTTGATTTAGTTAACCAACTTGAATGGTAGTACAAAGTAAATTTCAACTTACCCTATGTTTTGTGACATTCACAAGTGATTCGCAAGTAAGCAATACTACTTATGGACTTCAGGTGCTAAGACTTTTTAATTCTTAAAGGCATCTTTGAGAACTTGCCTGTGTATATAAAATTTGCCAATTCAAATAGCTGGGGAGGAGGAAGCCAGTATTAATGATTGAAAAATATTAATCCTATTAAATTATCTTATCACCTAAAGGTAATAATTCATTAATCTAATGAAGGGGAATTTGAAGACTATTTTTAACTAAGAGAATCTCATGTTTACATATGTTCATGGTTATGTTACATAAATTATCTTATTACCTAAAGGTAATAATTCATTAATCCAATGAAGGGGAATTTGAAGACTATTTTTAACTAAGAGAATCACATGTTTATATAACCTTATAGTTATAAAGCACTTTCTTTAGAATAACTCTGTGAAGTTGAATGTGCAAGTATTATTCCAGAATCATTGATCTTCCCCTTCCCCCTCCCACTCCAATTAAGATGAAGATATTGATTGAACATCAAAGGGGTTAAGGGATTGCCCAAAATAACTCAGATAGTAAGTGTTGGAGCCAGAACTTAAATCTAGGTTTTCTGATTCCCTTGGTACCAGGGGTATGCAGATAAATGTTTAACAACTGAAACTTTTATTTATATACATAAATACATAATAATAAATTAACAATATAAATGCATAATAAAATAATACCATATAATAATAAAAACATAAATATGTAAATAAAAAGCCAGTTATTAAACATTTACCTGTACATAATATACATGCATACACACATTTAAGACATGTTTTTAAGTTTAATCTGCATTTTAAACATTTTTTCCTTAATTTTCTAAAGTCTACCAGGGGTCCTCAAACTTTTTAAATAGGGGGCCAGTTCACTGTTCCTTAGACTGTTGGAGGACTGGATTATAGTAAAAACAAAAACTTTGTTTTGTGGACCTTTAAATAAAGAAACTTCATAGCCCTGGGTGAGGGGGATAAACGTCCTCAGCTGTCACATCTGTCCCATGGGCTGTAGTTTGAGGACCCCTGGTCTAGACAATCAATAAAACAACACATCAAGCCTTGATTTGTAGCATTCACCAACTTCCAAGATATAAATGCTCACACTGAAAATTTAAGTCAACTTTTGAAGTATAAGCTGGTTTGAGCATAACCCTGCTTGGTACTATGCTAGTTATATCTCTTGGTAAGAATGGTTTGTAATTAAAATACCAATGTTCTATATAGTAGAAAGACTCTAAAGTCTCTGTGTAGGTCACTAAACTTCTTACATGGTCATTTTATCATTTGATTTTGTAGGGGCAAAGGACAGTGGTCTTCTAGGTTTATAGTTCTAAATATCTATTCTAAAGTATAAATTATATATATGTATATACATGTACATATACATATATATGTATAAATATACATACACACACATATATATAATATTTCTTAAAAACTTAAATATGTTCTTTACAATCTCATTAACAGAACTGATTTACTTAATCAACTTGGTTGGTAGTACAAAGTAAAGTTCAACTTACTCTATGTAAAAAAAAAAATTCTGAATTAGCGAGATATAATTTTTTTTTTTTTTGGTAAACCCAGTAAATCTGATCATTCCTTGCATAGAACCACAGTATTTATGATATATCTTTTTTATCTTTTCAATCCATTGATTTTTTTTCCCATTGGATACAGGAAGGAGGTCTAGGAACTGTGAATGTATAGAAAGTATCAACATACACACATGACCGAATATGAAATATAAGAAGATACTTATGTAGCATTTTTAAGGAGTTGTAAGAAGATTCTCAATCCTGCAAATATATCTCCTATTTGTGCCACTAATTCCCACATTACTAATCTCTTTGAGTTTAGACATTAAAGGTCTCTGTTAAAATGCAAATACTACCTGGGAGCAGATACACTAAGCCATTATCTATCAGCTATTGACATCTTAGCTTCAATTGATCAAATTAGCTTTAGTCATTTTAACAGCACTGGAGACTTCAGGGGCAAGGAATGATCTATATTCAGGTATTTGCAAGGTTGACAGTGGAAAGAAGGATTTCACCTCTAATGTTTATGTTTCAGAGGCAGAATTTAGGGACAATGAATGATAAGTTCAGGGTAAACATATTCCATATGAGGAAAACCTTTGGATAAATTTGCTATACTAAGTAGAATGCCCTTCCTTGTTGGTTTCCCCTCATTGCAGACCTTCAGGAGTCTGTCATAGAGAGAATATATTTTTTTTGGGGGAGGGCATGGGTTAAACTGGATGTCCTGAGGGCCTTTCAGGGTTCCATAAGGTTAGTAAGCATGGGGAGCTTTGATGAAAAGGAGAAGACGGTGGGTAGACTAGGTAATATCCCAGCCACAGATTGCCATTGTGGACAGTCTGGGTCTTGGAAACACCACAAGAGGAAGTCTTGGATAGCTGGTCTCTTGATAGGAAAGGAAAGGAAGAAGGAATTGCATGGGGGAGGTTTAGCCTTTCATTTGTACCACTTTGGTAAACATCAATCTTAGGTATCAAAAGCTAAGGCTTCTCACAAACTCCTTCACATACACAAACTTACACATATATTTACATCCACCATCCCTACTGTTGATTTAGAGCCTCTCTGGGAGTAAACTGCTCTATGAGAAAAAGTGAGAGACTTCAAAAACTACTGCTTTAGTACTTTAGACCACCAATTAGTCGGTCACCAATTTCATGTTCAAAATGGACCTCTGGCATTTTAAAGTTAGTAGGTAGTCTACGTCTGTTTCCTAGGGGAACATCTGCTCAATTTACTACGTATTTATTTTTGAGGTTCTTCCTAGTTGAAGGGTCCTTCTTCCATACTACAGTGTGGTGTTGCCAACAACTTGTAATTAATGAGGATTAATTAGATTAATTAAAAATACAGATTTCATCATGTCAACCAGAAGTGATCCCAGCTGTGAATTCCCACAGAACTTAGAGCTTCTGCCCTGTAGCTTCCTTTCCTTCTTTTAAGGCTCAGGTGCCACTTCCACACTAGTTAGCATATGTAATGGCTATAAGCGAACACTAAGAGTTATCTTTGATATTGCTGGCTAGGTAGGCTTCCTTGGGGCAAAGTACCTAACATAGAGTTAGGTATTTAATAAGTGTTTGTGGAGTTGAATTAACCATATGTTGGCTCTATATTTATTTATCTTTGACTTGTCAAGGAACAAGGAAACAAGCATTTATTAAGCCATACTATTTGCTTAGTGCTAAGCAATTTATAAATAATATCTTATTTGATCCTTATAACATGGTAGCTAGGTGTTATTATTATCCCTACTTTTATAGTGGAGAACCTGAGGCAATAGAAACCAAGTGAGTTACCATTAAGAGTTACAGCCAGATTTGAACTCATCTTTCTAGTTCTAGCATCGATGCTGTAACTGTTATTTCCCACTTTTTTGAGGGTAGAGACTGGAAAGAAAGGTTGATGGACAAGTCAAGTGTCCATCTCATAGGATTATTGTCAAGAAAGTTCTCAGAAGCCTTCAAATTCTATATTCATTAGAGGTTTTTTTGGTAGCAGTAGTTTATAAAAATGACAACTAGGGGGTTTCATTGATTCTCTTGGTATTAAAAAAAGCAGAGGAAAGCTTTCAGTGTAGTCGGCTGATACAACATAAAGGAATTATGCATAGGAATGAGCATGGAATACATGGGATGAGAAATCACGGAGGTTGTGTTCTACAGGGCACCCATAGCAGAGAAATCATAGATGTCATTAAAAAATACTAAAGTAGTTTTGTTAGACTTGTTATCCATTACTTAGTTCTTCAGGTCCTCATCTAGATTATAAGCTCTTTGAGGGGAAGGGCTACCATTCATACTACTGTGTATCCTCTAGCTCCAATTCTAGTAACTGATATGTGCTCAGTAAATCCTGGTTCATTGTTGATTTTAAATTGACTGTTTCCCTTCCTCTTAGGGGGAAATTCCCATTTTAGAGAGATTCCTTAAGCATTAAATAATTCTGTAAATATGATGGATACTTTGTCTCTAGAGTCTTCCTTTTTATCAACTCTCCCCTTCTCATAACTCTGCTCCATCCAATCATTACTTATCCAGATGTTTAAAGAAAAGAAAACCTAGAGGAAATATTGTCCCGTGGGTCTGGGTTTTCATTCATATATCCACGTATCTGTATTATCCATTTTTGAATGGAAGGCCTCCCAAAGACACTAGCATATCCTTCATTGTCTACAACTTCTGGTTCACTGATGGGTGCTGAGTGTGCATTGCTAGTTAATATTAATAGTCCCAATAGCTTGGTTGGTTCAGCAGCTGCTTCCGCTCCAGGGACTGGTATTACAAAGCAGATTCTGAAATTATTTATGTTTCTTCTGTTACGTCATGGTTAAAGGAGAGGTGCTTATGACTATGTTATTTCCTCAGGTGTCCTTTTAATTACTTGTCCAGTTTCCCTTGCATCTTTCTTCTGGATTTTTCTTCCCTATTTTAGCCTGTTGCTTCAGTAGCCCAGGTAGCATGCAGGTAGGATAACCTTTTGTCATGTAGGGTTTATCTGATCTTGCTTTGTCTTTTGACTCTTTTCTCTCCTTCTCTCATCACATTGTGCCAAAAAGCCAAAGCCTCTTATTGTACCTTTGTTGCATCTTGTGGAAGGAGTTATTTAGAAACCACTGGATTTGTAGCCCAAGACTCTGGATTTGAATCCTCTATTATTTGTTACATGTTTGATTTTGGATAAGTAACTTTTGAGTCTCAGTTTCTTTAATTGTATAATTATTAGTATAAACTGTACTTATACACACACAGGTGTGTATATATATATATATATATATGCACATATAAATATGAACAGGTATAGATATATACATATACAATATATGTGTATGTACACATGTATGTATACATATGTATATCTAGCATATATATGTAGTCTAAACAATTCATAATGCAGTTATATATTTTAATATATATTGTTTTATTATATATTTCATTATATTATGTTGTATATTTATTATATTACATGCATCGTTTATTAGAGGTGTTCCTTCTCTTTAAAATTATAATTTTCAGCTGTTTTTAGGCCTAGATTTGGCATATGGCATTTATTTCCCATATATATGTAACACCTAAAGATAGAATATTGTTTAATGAATGAGTAAGAGCAAATTCAAGGAACAGGGCTCTGTTTATACTATTGTTGTGAAGGACTATCATTTGTTAACTTAGATAAAACCCACTTCCGTGGCTAGAGATTTTAATAATAGAAAATGGTCTGGAATCTCTATAAGGAAATAAATGTGAATTTCAAGTGTATTTATGAAAACGGAAACACTTTGATTTATTTAAGAGCTTTAATGTAAGTCATACATCTTACTTAAGGCAATCAGATGATGAACCATAACAACAGAAGAATAAACAGGACTCATAATAATAAATTTGCTAATCATTTTCTCTTGCTAGGGAGATTAGTTAATGAATGATCCATTTTGGCAAGATACATACACATAATTTAATTAAACAAGCATTTATTAAGCACCTATTGAACGTCATGGGGTATGTAATGGAATGGCTATACAAAATTATAAATGAAACAGATCCTACCTTCAAGAAGCTTCCACTCTATATACATTCTTAAATAGGAACTTCTTAAAAAAATAAGCACTCTGGTTTTTTAAATTTTTGCACAGGGCTACGAAATAAGTAGATAGATAATAAGTTGGGGTTTTGGGGTGCTTTTGAGGCTTTTTTTCACTTCCAAAATACATATGTACAATGTTACATCCAGTTCTTTTTCTGAAAATCTCTTACTCTGTTAATTCAAATCCTGCTTTTCAAGACCTGATTCAAACCTAGCTCTAAATGCTTCCTTCATTAGGATTGGAGCTCCTTGAGGGAAGGGACCATATTTTTACATAACAATTAGCAGGCATTTTATAAATATGTGTTAACTAAATAACTTCTCTGGACATTTTAGTGTAGAGATGATTCTCTTCAGAATTTCCACAACAGTTCATTTGTCTGAACTGTCACTAGGAACCTTAATTCCTGTCTTGAACTATTACTGAAATCTTTTATTTAATATTTAATATTTTCTTTCCCTAACTGGAATATAATCCTAGTGAGGAAATCTGCTTTGTTTCAAAGTCTAGCATCCAGAAGGGACTTTTTTCTTTTTATGTTTGTCTTTGCATCTCCAGTGCTTGGCACATTCTACTGCCTGGTAATATGATTGCATTGCTAATATCTGGCACAGAGATGGCCAATAAGTATTAATTAATTGATCAAACATTTAATTTTCTTCTAGGCTAAGTCATGTCCATGGATTTTCCCACTTATTAGTGAGCCTGTGTCTCAATAAACAACTGACCAATAGCTACCATATTGTTCTTCTAGGTCATTAGAATCTACATACACTTCCAGTATTCTTTCTGAGGGGGCAAATCATTATACTTTGGCAGTTGTGACAAACTTTATGACCTCAGGCAAATCACTTACTTAATCTCTCTTTGGCTTCAGTTTTCTCATCTGTAAAATGAAGGAATAGGCCAGATAGCCTCAGAGGTCCAAATGTATAATTTCATGATCTTATGATTCTCCCAACAATCTTGTGTGCATTTATTATTCCCATTTTGTAGCTAGGAAAACAGACTTAGGAGACCTTAGTGACCTACTTTGTGGTCCCCTAGGCTAGTAAGTGGAGAAAGCAGGATTTGAACTAAGATTTTTGCTGACTTCAGTTTCAGTGTTCTTTACCCTTTACTACCCTGTTTCAGCAGACTAGGTGACTTTTATAATCCTAAATCTATTATCTTTTAATTAATATGATTTTGGGAAAGCACAAACCCCCGCATAGTCCCTTAAATGGAGAATGTCAGCATAATTTTTCTTTACTTGATAGACTTCACTGATAAACATTATGGAAATAAATAAAAATTCTGGGAGCAGAAAACTAGGGAATCCACAAATCTAGACTTTACTTTGAAAAATAATGCAGGTTACATGTATGAAGGTCTAGGGAGATAGTCCTGGCAGAATTTGAACTATTTCCCCTTAGTGTTAATTTTCAGATTGTTGATTTGCTGATCATCCAATATGAATAAAATATTATTGAAAAGCATTTTTGTCTGGTCACTTTAAACATACCATCTTGGCATCTGTAACCTTTTGAAATGTATCAATTAATTATTGATTTCAGGTACTTGACAATTATAACCCAATAAGGAATAGTTTTGCTTCTGATTTGCTCATATGCAAGGGAAAGATGGTTAAGATCCAGAGAGGGACAAATGGAAAGAGATAGATAGAGACACATACAAACACACACACACACATACACACACACACACACACACACACACACAGAGAAAGAGAGACAGACAGAGAGAGAGACACAGAGAGAGATAGAGAGGAGAGAGAGAGAGAAAAAAAAATTGAAGTTGATCTTTTTTTTTTTTTTTTTGGTTCTGATCAGATGAAGCATGAGGGACTAGGAGGAAAGACATGGTTCCCAGAGGCTTTTTCTAGAGTATTAATTCCTATGAGCTTGAGAAGGAACGTAAGTATAGATAGCTGCACCCTGACAGGCAAAATCCTGAATTAGTAGTGGTCAGTACTCAAGAGATGTTAAGAATATGCCTTATTGTTTTGGCAGGGCTGGTGCCTGAGCAAACTAATGGCAAGAAAGACGAAGTTCTTACCCCAAATGTGCACCTGTACCCTACTTACATATAGATATTTTCTCTCATCATTCCGGTCATTTCCCAGATCTCTGTGTGCCTGCAGCCTTGTTTTTATTTTCTGCAAAGTCATACATTTTTGGCTGTGATTGCAGTCAGTGCTAAGTGGCTCACCTTGTCTTGAGTAATGAAAATAAACAACTGGTCACTGCACTGACCAATGAAACTAATAAAGATATATCGTGCTGGGCCGGCTTAGGGAGTCACATCCACATTCTTAAACTACATGTGACATTTCTACCCAACTACCAGGATTCCAAACTCACTCACTGCTTACACATGCTCCGAGGGAACAAACTCTTTGACTGATGGTTTGCTAAATTTAATATGCTTAGCAAGGAAAATTATTGCCTACTCTAATGCTGTGTAATTATTAAGATACACTGCTTTTAAAAATACCAAGTGAATAATATTGATTTAGTGAACGGCTGTTTAGAAAAATGCCAGCAAAGGAGGAATATTTTATTTTAGCTGCCTTCGAGCTGTAATGGGTCTGTGCCGAGATATGCATGTG
The DNA here is from genome assembly GCF_016432865.1 of Antechinus flavipes. Classification (NCBI taxonomy): domain Eukaryota; kingdom Metazoa; phylum Chordata; class Mammalia; order Dasyuromorphia; family Dasyuridae; genus Antechinus; species Antechinus flavipes. The sequence continues at coordinate 634,472,757 of NC_067399.1, read as the reverse complement.
GAAATAAATTATGCACAAGGTAAACTATTTTGTTATACAGTACCCATAATATTAATTAAGCTGTAATTTTACCAACAATGCTTTAATTTAACAAATAAACAGGAATCATCTGTACTGTTCTTGCGAATATATAACTTTGGGACTGTAATAAAACATGGAGGAGCACCTGCAGTTAATTGTAGAGCAAACAGTGAGACTAACAACTTTAAAGGGTAATTGTAATTTATAATTTATTTATTTGACTTATGCTGGGTATAATTACAGTTATAATGCATTATTATTTCCAGTCCAGTGCAAGATCTAGCTGGCTCCACCTTCAAGCGGGCAGCCTGGTGAAATACTGGACTTGGCCTGGGTATTTTGGCCTCCCCTTTCCCCCAGGACAGTAATTTGTAAAAGAAAATGCAATAGATGGGTTACTGTCAGGCACAATTCTTTTCCAGAGCCTTAAGGATATTTCTGTTTCCATTAGAGTCAAGAGCTTTTCTTAGCCTCCCCTTCGCATGCACCTCACCCTTCCAACAGAGTGACTGGGGGATGCTGGACTAGCCCCGAGCCTGGCACCGAGTGTGATTTTTGCTGGTGCCCGGCCTTCCTGCCGGGCACAGATAGCCAGGTCGTGCCAGCCGTCCTTCAGGCAAGCGAGAGAGGCAGACAGGCGAGGAGGGTGTCTGCAGGAGTCCGGTATTTCCCGAAGTTATTGTCTGACTGCCTGCCGCCTGTGTTTATTGTTATCTGGGGTTTTTTTATTTTTATTTTGCATTTTTTTTTCATTTTGATTTTTGTTGTTGTTGTTTTTTTTTTCCCTGAGAGCAGCCTGGAAAGAACACCGGGCGAAAATACCACCGCGGAAGAAAAGAAGCAATTATAGCGGGCTGTTTGTTTGTGGCTAACAGAATGCTGAAATGGCAGATTTGCAAATTTGTAAGAGAAGGAAGCTTAGTGTTCATCTTTATCAGCCAAAGTGGTTTCTTGTTAGCTGAGCAGCAAGCTAGAAAGCGACCGATTTTGACAACATAATTTACATCTTTGTATAAAACTCTTGCTGGCAGCCGAACTAATTTGTGCTGGATTAGGTTGTTTGTCTCTGCTGCTGACTAACCATGCAATCTATCAGAGGCCGTTTTCAAATATCACTTTTCAACTGTGCCCTTGAGAGGAGGAATTGATCGGGAATATGCGGAGCAAAATTACTCCAATAACTTTATAGAAAAAACAATTACCGAATCATACAGATGTGAATAATTCTGAAAAGTAGAAATAAATGTAATGAATTTAGCCCTGTTTCTATCTTTCATATGTGCACGAAATTTATAAATAATACAATAACACATTATTGGCTCGATTTCCTTTTCTCTTCCCTGATCTTGGTGGGACGACAGTTTTAGTAATAACTCGGAGTGTGCCTGAGAGAAGATATTAGCGTACACTCTAGTCAGATGTGGGTTGATTTTGATATGAAGGTTACATTTGTGTCACTTTGTGAGATAGTGCAAATAAGTTGTATATGTATATAAACCAGATGAGTAGAGGTGTGTGTGTGTGTGTGTGTGTGTGTGTGTGTGTGTGTGTGTGTGTTCATCCAACATGACTTTTCCAAGTTTTAAAGTAAAATGCTGCTGGTGTTGCAGAGAGAGAAAGAGAGAACAGCATCAATCAACCAGATACGTGCTACCAAAATGGGTGATAAACATATGAATATATTTTATCATGTTTTGCTACATTGTACTAATAATTTTGGTCTGTTGAAGAAAAGCAGAACCCCTCTCCACTGCTTTTAAGCAAATGTTTCAGATTTTTCTTCCTGTCCTTTGGGGGAGATATTGGATGATAGAATAATATAAAAGAGGAAGGGGGGAAGAAAGGGGATTCACAACAGATAACCAATACGGAGTTGTTTATAAGATGCTTGGAGATTAGTCAGAAAACAAAAAAAACCATTAAGCCCCTATTATTTTAAAGCAACGGGCACATTTTTCATCACTTTCCTCTGATGAATTTTCACTTGTGCATCCTGCTCTAGGTAATTAATTGCTTTCAGTTCAGAGGAGTAATAATGCAATAAATTATGCCGGTATTTCTAGTCAGAGAAGGATCATATTGTGGCTTCCTAACCAAAGCAGGACTAATAACAATCCAGTCGGAGTCATGGACTACAAAAAATAAATGTCCCAGTATTAAAAATTGGTCCTGTGAAGAGTTGAAGGACCAAATCCTTACAATTGCTTTCAAATAATTTTCCTTGGAGAAGTTTGCACATTGATAGATTTGGTTAGAATAATCATATCCTAAAATTACACGGCTGCTTTCATCCCATGCTCCCAAAATATAGTTTATCCAATATTCCTTCAGTAGAACTGGGGAGCGGGGCAATGTTCTGGATTGAAGGACTCTCCATTACTCAAATGGTCCTTTCCTCTGCCTCCGTTCTGCTTTGTACCAAAGCTGGTACAAGAGATAAGGTTTTCTTTTTAGCTTTGAAGAACAATAAGAAACAATAGCTGTTATTTGATGACTCAGGTCAGGGTCCTAGTAATTTCAAAATCTGGAAGCCTGTGTCCAGACCTACATTCTTGTTTTCTAAAAAAAAACAGATGCTCCCTTTTTTTCTGTGTAATAAGCCTTTGCAAGTTACAAAGCAACCTTTCCTTAGCTTCTTAAATCTACACTTGAGAACTGAAGATCTTTCTTGATTATCCAATTAGATATTGGTAAAGCCCTTACTTAGCACATAGTAGGTGCTAATAAAATGCTTGTTTTTCTCCTTTTCCCCCAGATGTCTCAAATTAGAGTATTTATTTAATGTGTTTTGCATTTATTTGTGTTGCATCCCCCACCCTATTCACAATGTAAGCTCTTTGAGTACAGAGAGTGCCACATTTTGTATTTTTAATATCAGTAGATACTAGAGTACTTGAAACAGTAAGTATTGTAAAAATGCTTATCTATTTGAATTGATGAATTGAATTGAAAACAGTTCTTCCTTCCCTGTTTCTACTTTGCTATGCTCTTTTTCTCCTGATAATCTACCCATCCAATTAGAAAAGTTTAGGGGAACATGTACTTTTCTTTTAGTGTGATTCCTGTTTTCTTTTTTAAGGCACCAGTCTGAACATTATCTTAAAATTTTGTTTGTGTCTAGTTTAAATACTTATTTAATAAGCACATACTGAAAAAAAACCCCAACTCCCCCCCTCCCCAGAAATATGTTAAATGAAGCAATTGACCTCTTTATTGCTAAATTTGCCCTGAGAGGGTAAAATGTATCATAGAGATGAAAGAAACTTCAGAGGCCATTTAGGCCAAACCCTACATGAACAAGATTCTCTTCTACAATGTTTCTGAGAAATGGTGGGTTAGTCTCTCCTCTAGGACCTTCAGCAATTTATACAACCAAAGTTGGCTCATTCTGTAATCACTAATGTAACCAGCATCAGGTTACGGAGAAGAAAGGAAACAAGTACCTACTATGTGCCTAACACTCTACTAACCCTTCATAAATATTATCTCATTTGATCCATTTGAGGTGGAGTTGGAGCAGCAGGCTGGGGCCAGATGGTATAGTGACTTGACCTGCAGATTAAGGGTTTAAAAATCAATCCATATTCCTTCTGCCTAAAATATGGTGTCTTTCCCATTTTTCCAAAATCCAACTTACTCTAAAAGACCATTGAAAGAGAATTAGATGGCTTTTTCTACATATTCGAGGATAAAGAGAATGGGATTTTGTCAAAATTTTCAAGTTAAAGGCAATTTTGGAAAATTGTTAGTGAAGGAGATTTGGGAAGTTGAAAGTGTTATCATAGACACTGAAATATACCTAACTGAAAAACTTGCCTTGTGAATGGTAGCACTTGCAAAGTTGTATGACCTCAAATAGATAATACATCAAGACATCTTGTATCAATTTACTGAGGCAGAAGGAAGGTAGATTCTTTTTTGTACTTTCCCATCCCCCACAAAAGACTAATTTCTAAGAATATGATGTTTTCTTTTTTGAAAGAGGACAGATGCCTCTTTAAGGGGAAATTTTTAGGTTTTTGAAGTCAGAGAACCTTTATATTGTTCAAAAGAATTCATGAAACCTAGATCTACCAGTGAAATTTCAGTGGTTATAATGAATTGTAGCTTATAATCCAAGTGGTTAACCAAGCAAATTTCATACTGGTTTGAAGCCAGGGATCCATAATAAAGGGTGTGTGCTTTTGAAATAGTATCTTTTATAATGATGATGATGATGATGATGATGATGATGATGATGATGAAATGTATAGGGCAGGGTGGAGGTTCTGGAAGCTTCAATAGAATTCCTACTTCCTTTTTCATTTCAAGTTTCCTGAAAAGTCAGATATGAAATTTTAATAGTAACCTAGAGTTTCTGACACATCTTGGTTGTATGTGGGAACAAATACACAGCTACAGGTTGAAGTTGAGATTGTAATTTGGAAGCAGAAGGGAAAAAATGGAATTTCCCAAAAGTAATACTTTTAACTATAGAATCCTGGCTTTTTAATGAGCACGAAGTAAATTCCTAGCCCTGTTCTTGAGCCAACTTAAAGTTGAAGAGGAAATTTATTGAGCTCCTAATAGTTGAAGAATGCTGAGGATACAAATTTGAACAAACATTCAGATAATTCAAGTAAACATCTATTAAGGATTCACAGAGTTAAAAAACATAATCTCCCCTCCTCTAAAAGTTTACAATCTAATATGAAGAAAATAGTGCTGGTTTCAAATCCTACCCCTGATGCTCATTAACTATGTGAAGTTTGGGCAATTAACATAAACTGTCTCAGACTCAGTTTCCTCATTTTAAGATAAAGGGGCAGGCTAATTGACTTCCAAGTTCCTTTCTAGAGCCTGACTTTGCCAGTTCGGAACTCATAAGTTGCAGGCTGGGCTTGTGCTTGGGGGTGGGAGGGTGACTTTCTTAGCTTCACAAGGTTTACACTCCTATAATTATTGCTCTTGGATCTATACTAATGACTTTAGTTTTAAGAAGTAATAGAGACAGGGGCAGCTAGATAACACAGTGGATAGAGTCAAGAGGACCTGAGTTGTAATCCAGTCTCAGACACATAATACTTGCTAGCTGTGTCTCTCTGGGCAAGTCACTTAACCCCAATTGCCTGGCTCTGCCCCCCCACCAAATAAGCCATAGAGACAATTAAATCAGTGCAAAGCATTTACTAAAAATGACATAATAAGAATTAGTAGCTACAATCCTTGTAAACCTGAGGTACACTTGCCTGTACTTGACCCAGTGGCCAATGTGGAAAATGGGCACAAAGTATGCTGTTAATGAGGCATGTTAGTGGTTGTTGGAACTTTTATTAACAGTAAGAAGAATTAACATTTATAAAGCTTTACAAAGAACTTTCCCTTATATGATTCTCAGAAAAACTCTATGAAGTAGATTCTATTATTATTATTTTTGCAGATGAAGAAATTCAGTAGACAGAGATCAAATAGCTAGTGAGTATTTAAGGAAGGATTTGAACTCTTGTATGGATCTAGACAGAGTCTCAAGGTCTGCAGATTAGGTCAATCAGCTATGCTCCCTCAGTCAACTCCAGTCTAGCTCTTTTCTCTGCTGCCAGGGGTTATAGTTGAATCTGTTCCTGCCAGAAATACATGCTCTACGTCTCTGTGTATGTTTTTTTTTTTTTTTTTTTTTTTTTTTTTGTTCCGTGCTGGAGGTAGGTGAATTCCTCAGTGGTGAATGGGGAAAGGAGAGGAAATCCCTGTGTTCCCTTCTGCCTCTGGTAGAGACTAAAGGTCATTCTCCACAAAATCATTCTCTTCCTGGAATACTTCACCTGTTCTCAGAGCTGGCAAGTTTAGCTTTTTAAAGGTCTCACTAGCCAATTCAATCTCCCTTTTCAGTTCATCAGAAAAACCTTTTCACATTTTGTAAAGACATAACATGGTATAGATAATATCTTTGCATGTCATCAGCATATTAATTAAATTAGTTTAACATTTGTCACCTGCCTTATACTTTCCATTACATTAACTAACTTGAGAGGGAGGCTAGTCTTCCCCTTCTAATCTCCCCCCAGTTAGATATTTTTTATCCCCTTCAAATCAACTGCTGTTTGTTTATTTATTTATTGGGCAAAGTACATATTTCCAACTCTGGATAGCTTATTAAGTGTCTTGGAGAGACTCAAACATTTTTAAAAGGATATTCCACAGTGCCCAACTCTAAAGAATGTCATCAAAACCTCGAGACTACAATGTAATCCTTCATCTCTATCTCTTCTAATTTGTATCTTACTTCAAGGCTCAGTTCCCCTATCACCTTCTCCAGGAAACATTCCCTGATTTCCCCCTTTTCTCCTCCCCAGTTGTGAATGCTCTACTTCATTAATTTCTCTTATATTTACTTGTCTTTATACTTATGTCATGAAGGACTGTGAGCTCCCTCTGGGTAAGACTATTAATTTTTATCTTTTTTTCTTTTATACTTAGCAGAGTTCAAAACATAAAGATAGCACTTGAGAAATATTCTTTTGAATTGAATTTCCAGATCTCCAAAGGTGGTACTATTTGCTTCAAAGCATTTGTTGATGCTTAGTTTCAGTGTCTTCTCACTCTAAAAGTTGAGGAATTTTTCTTGAAAATCTATTATTACTTCATTTGGGAGGGGTTATCCTAAAACAATTTTATTGACAATAAAATAATTTTATTAGTGTTTTTATTTATTTCTCAAAGCACATGCTTTCTCTTCTTCTTGCCTTCCTTCTTTCTTCCTCACTCTTTCTTTTCTCTTCTATCCAGTAATCCCTTCCCTTCTAAAGAAGATAAAAAGAAAGGAAGCATCTCAGCCAAATTAACCAATAGGTTAACTGTTTCTGAAGTATATTCCATATTCAGTCTCTTTCTCTGCAAAAAGTGGGGAAGGACATTTCTTCAGTTCTTCTCCAGGGACAGATTTGGTAATTACAAACTAATTCAGTAGTCAGTTTCAGTATTTATTCATGCTTTCTCTTTACATTGTAGTAGTTATTATTTACATCATTTTCCTGCTTATATTTATTTCCCGCTGTATCAGTTCATACAAATCTTTCTGTGTTTCTCTGAATTCTTCATACTCATCATTTCTTACTGCACAGTAGCATTCTTTTACATTTAAGAACCACAACGAGCCATTTTCCAGTCAATGGACATCTTCTTTGGATGAATGGATGATAAAGCATTCATTAAGCACTTACAGTGGGCTAATTGGCACTGTGCCAAGTGCTGAGAATAGAAATGAAAGAAATCTAGATGGTCACTACCCTCAGGGATTTCATGGTTTAATGGGGAAAACTACATAGAAAGGAGAGCTAAAAAGAGGAGCAACTACATATCCAGAATGACATGATTTGCTTCCACATGCATTGCTATGAATATTTTGTTTTGATGGGACCTTTTTGCTTTTTAGCATTTTTAAACTATATTCTGAACAATGGAATCTTTGGGTCAAATGGTATGGACGTCTTACTCTTTTTCTGATTTGCACTTCATTTTAAACTTACTTGCTCTTTTTCTGACCCTTGAGGACAGATAGGACTCCTAATAATTTCTATAGTACAGTATTTCTCTAGTGAATATAATGGATATATAGAAATCTGGTCCTACTTTCTTGCTCTCACTACATTAGGAAGAGAACTTTACATTCTACATATATGGGGCTTAACAGTAGTCATTATCATCATATACTTAGAAAGAAACATTAGGCAATTTAACCTGGCAGCTTTTTTATTTATATAAATGACAAGTTGTGGGTTCTTTTTTCGCCTTTCATTTTTCTTCTCCTCCTTTCTTACTTGGCTTAGAGAAGATTCTTCAACTTTGTAATTTTAAAACATATTCTCCTTCATGTCATTGTTCTTTTTAATGGGATCTGCCAGGACAACTCTGCAGAAGCCCCGCGTTTTCACATTATTATCTCATTGTCTATCCCTAGTGTTATAGCCTTCCTGTGACTTCCTAACTAATCAGCTATTTCAACTTTCATTCCATAAGCTTTATGTCTGAGTGTAATTAAATGAGCATTAAGTCTCTTTTTTACTAGCAAAGCCTGAAAGTTCTGATATTACAGTAATAAGTGTGAAGTGAATTTTGAATGGCATTTATATCTGTTCATGGGCTCTAAATGTTTGATTTGCATAACTAGTTAAAATGATATCAGAGCAGCATATTGATTTAATTCCATCTCAGAAAACTGTTAATTAATAATGATAATAAATGTGTCAGTCCTTTATTATCTGCTTTGAATTGGTGATGATGGCTATATTAATACCACTTCAGTAATAGACCTCTGCTGGCGATTGTTGGCAAAGCTTTCATGGCCCGAATCACCTGCAATCAGAATTTATGAAATTTATTGCCAATCGGTTTTAAAAAAAGAACAGCCATTCCATCATTGTGTAATTTTATTAACACCTATGTTTTAATTTAACATTTTATTTAAATAAATCATCACAAGCTCAAACTTCAGAGGATTTTTGAACAAAGACACTTTTTCATTTTTAAGTCCTGAGTTGGAAGTCCACTTAATATAAGTACAGGGCATAGAGTAGTCCCTGTTTGAAGGTGGGGAGCAGGATAATAATTCTTGTCTCATTTTCTTCCCTCCCGGGCCGACCATTTTTTCTAATTCACATCAGAAGTCAAGGTAAGACTCTTAGATTTGATGTAGCGTGAGTAGGCATGAATGTGTGTGCATGTAAGTAAATGTATGTTGGGGCGGAGGGGGTTTGACGGCACACACTTTCTCAGAAGGATGCCTGAGCTGCTTCTTCTCTGGAGGATGCTCTCACCATGCTGTTTTCAAGGGACTTGAGGTTTTATTCTTTTCCTGCTGAAGGAAAAGTTAATACTTAGAGGTTACTTTGGGCTTTCAGAGATAAAGGTCAATGTGGGCTGAAATAAGGCAACATCTTTCTTTAATATGTTCATTTTCTGAGGACCTACAGGCTTAGTTTTTCAGACTGAGGGTCAGCAGCATCTTTCAGATGAGAAATAGAATCATAGACTTAGAAATATAAGGGACCTTGGAGGTCATGCAGTCCAACCCCCCCACATTTTACAGAGGCGAAAACTAAGGCCTTTCTCAAGTTCACATAATAAATATCATCATCATCATCATCATCATCATCATCATCATCATCATCATCATCATCATCATCATCCCTAGCCCATCCTGTATGCCAGGCTCTATGCTAAGGGCTTTACAAGCATTATTTTACTTGATTCTTACAACAGCCCCAGGAGGTATGGGCTCTTATTATCCCCAATTTTTTATACCTGAGATAAGATATGATGATCTTGATCAAGACAACTGGAGGGTCAGCCTTGGTTCTCTGTAGTTATGGTGTCTTGAGTATGGAAAGATACATATATTTTAGGAGAAAATATCAAGAATTGGCAACTGGTCTGGCATCTTTAGCTTGATTCCACACATCTTGCCAGTCTTTGTTTGCCTACTCTCAGTAGGATATGTAAGATTAGGAGACTCTTGGATCAGTGTTCCATAGGGGACTATCCCTATCCTGGGACACTGTCTGGGCTAGGAATCTGCTCTCTGTCAGTTCTTTCTTGTCTGGCATGGATCCCTGGACGCTGACATTCCCTGGCTTACTAGATCCCTCTTTTCCCCCATCGCCATAGATCTCTGGCACTGGATTCGTTTTTCCTCTGGCACTCTCATATCCTATCCTGGGGTAGCTGATGTGTTGCAGATGCCCCCTTCCCTGTCCTTATAAAAGCTTCAGCTGTCACTCTTTATTGTTCCAGTCCAATTGATGGCCCTGACCTTTCGTGACTTTCTATCTCATGTTGCCACCCAGACTCAGACTGGACTTTTCTTCAACTTCATTAATGATTTTGGTGATGTCCATTGGGCACCGGGACCACTGATCTCACATTAGGCAAAAAGAAGCCTTCCTGTGCTATAAAGACCTTTTCTTGCTTCACTCTGGCTCCTTTCTGCTTCACCATTCTATCATGGCCACCTGCCAGAAATGGGCATTGCTGGTTAGAGTTCTGAGGAGGAGAGGGTCTGTTCTCTGGGTGGTTGAGGATGGGCTGGATTTTCCCCAGAGACATCTACTTTTATTAATCTCATTTGACATGTTGCTTTGATGATTAATAATAGGTGGTGGGAATTCTTTGACCGAGCATCTTTTGGGCCACTGAAGTGTGAGGGGGTTCAATAAATGAGGGAAAGGGGTCAAGTTAGGGTTCTGAAAAAAGAAGGCAGGCACTGGCCTTGGGTGCTTTTATGAAGACATATACTTTCTTCCTCCTCTATTGTTCTGGGTCCCTCTCTCTCTACTTCTCCCCTTTCCTTTGTCCCTCTCTTTTCTCTCCCCTCTTTCTCCTCTCACCTTCCTCCTTCTTCCTTTCTTCCTTCCTTCTTCCTCCCTCTTTCTTTCTCTTCTCCCCTTCTTTTTCTCTACTCCTCTATCTTCATTTTATTCTTTCCCTCTCTCTTCCCTTGAATTGGAGACAGGGAATGGAGTGAGAGTTAGCATTCAGTCAGTGGGTCTGCTTTTCTCATCCTGCTCTGCTCCTTCTGTGCATTGATACTGAGTGCTCTATTGATAGTCTAGCTGGGGTTACACTTCACTTCTAGAACTGCCCTTCTTCCCTCTGGTCCATTCCTCTTTCTTTGGGTACCATACTTCTCCCGCATCCACAGCCCACTGGGCAGCATCCTCACTAGGCTAAGAAGGGCATTGGGACCATGGCCCTCAGAGCTGAGAGCTGGGCTCCTCTTCTGAATCCCTGATGGCAGCCCTTTCCCCCCCCATAGAGAAATGCATCCTTTGCCTGGGTCTGTGATAGATTAGGGAAGCTTGGAAGGAGCGCCTAGTTTCCTAACTCTCGTGGGTGGGTCCACAATGGAACGTTCCTCTCCCGACTTTGATTTCTCCCTCAGTGAGTCGGGGTATAATTTGCCTTGACGTCGTTGGCTATCAGCTACACAGTGAGGTGGGCTTCCTCTGACTTGAAATGACAGCCTTGGCCTCCGTGACATTGTTTCCATAGATTTGCAATGAAACAGTTTTATATTTTGCAAAATAGAGTGATCTCCTTCGACTTGCATTGATGTGGTTTTCACCATCGGCTTCCAGGGGGTAATGTTGTTTCCATTGACCTGCTTTAAACCGATTCTCCTCTCAGTCTTAGCATGGGACGCATGGCACTCAGAATTGGCTGGACGTTGATTTTTATCAGTGTCAGAGGGTGTTATGCGCTCTGCCCAGCTTAGCAGCCTTGACCCTCTGCTCTCTCCTGACGCTGCTTTTTCTGTTGTCTCCCTCCCGCCTTCTCTGCATATGAGTTACCGATGTTTGCTTTTGTTCTTCCCCATGTCCCAGGAATGGTGGCTTGTGGGAATTTCAAGGAGCCTTCTTTTTTGATATCTCCACCTTCACTCCCCCCCCCCGCCCAAAAAAAAAAAAAAAAGAATCCGTTCTACATCACCCTAGATTGGCTTCAGAAATGTCTGCAACAGATGCTCCGACTTTTGTCATAGACTTGGGAATTCTAGAGCCTCTGCCTTTAATCTCCTCTTGTCCAAATGGGATTGATTCTGTGTCACACAACACCTCATCCCCCAGCCTGGGTGCATTTGAGCAGCACTTCCTAAAAAGCCTGGAGACAGATAGGTATCGATGCCCACTGCCCATCAAAAACAGGAAGCAAAAAAACAGAGTTTCTCCTCTTTATCTAATTCACTCTTTGGGCTTCCAAATCTATCGTATTGTGGAACTGGGAAACTTGAGGGGCAGAGATGACCTTACTCTCCTGGTGTTTAGTGAGTGTTTACAAGATCTGTTGGGACATGTAGGTCTGGTGAGGAATTCACAAATACCACGCTGGAACCTGTTTCTTCAGATTAGGGGTCCCTCCCCCCAACATTGCCCCAGGTAGGAGTGAAAACATATGCCAGGAGAAAATGTAATTTTACTATTTGGCCTCTAGATAATCTCTGAAAAGAGAATTGTTTGGTGGTTTCTTGTATCTACCCGTACATTTCTTCAACTTGTGGGTCAAGGAATGGGTACAAAGAGGGTCCATTTCTCTTTGCAGTGGGCATTGGGGGAGGCTGGTAAAACAGTTGTTTCTTGCCTCTGCTTCCACCGGTGAGGGTTTCTTTTTATTTTTCATGAACTGCTTTCAACTTAATACATATATGTCAAGCTTTATTGCTACCTACTACAGAAGGCCTAAAGTCCTTTCTATCCATCCTACAAAAATTATTATGGAGAGAGGGAGATATGGACCTGGGATTTCATGGTTGAAGGAGCTTCTGGGGAAAAAAAAACTCCCTCTACTGATATAAATCTATAGTTCTTCAGATTACAGTTCTGGACAGATGCTTGGGGGCACTGGAATGACAACTGCCTTGCTCAGAACCACATATTCCAGTATGTGTCAGAAGGGGAACTTCCAGACTCCCTTTCCATTACTCCGGGCTTCTCCCTGTTATTTTATTTATTTGTGTTTATTTTTCTTTAGCAGAATGTATACTTCTTGAGGGTAGTAGTTACTTTGTTTTTGATCATGTGATTGCACACATATATACAAGTGTATTTGTGCAATCCATATGTGTGCCCATGTATACAATGTAGAAATGTAAACACACACATAGCCTGGAGTTACATAGAAATACATATAATATATACATATTATATATGCATATATTATAATATATAACACATATATAATTATATATGCATATATTACAAATGGGCATGTATATTTTGTTTTATTTTTACCTTTTTCAGATGTCTAAGCCTTCCTATCTCGCAAGTGTAGTAGCTATCCATGGGTCAACTTCACTGTTGATTGACAGGGAAACTTTGCCTTCTTCTCTTTGGGACCTGGGATCCGTCATCTCTTCTTCGGCAGCCTCTCAAGGTCTCACCATGCTGGTACCACACTCCAGGCAGACCACTGGCTGATTTTAGCCCCGCTGTAGCCCAGCACTCTGCAACTTAAGGGACCAGGCAGGGTTTCTAAGCATATTCCACCTAGCTCTTGTCTCCGTGCTCCCAGTGCCGAGCACATAGTAGAAGTATCACAAATGCTTGTGGAAAGGGGGGAAACCAAGAACATTTTCCTCCTGCAAGATGTGGCAAATCCCACCATGTCCTAGAGAGCAAGCTGTGTGTGGGAGACGGGGTAGACTTGAATCTCCAGGATTGTTTACCTGGCGCCTTTCCCCCTAATGCTAAGCTTGTTTATATCTTTTGAATATATTAAAAACCAAATTTCCCTTGGTGACAGCTTTTCTTTGCATAAATCTCTCTGCTTGCATTTTTTGAGGCTCATGGATTCTGGACAGGCTCTCTGGTGGCTGGAAGAGCAGTCATGAATGCTACAATCCAAATTTGCCAATGAGGATGGGGTATTTCTATCTCACAGCATTTTAAGGAGGCAATAGAATAGGGAGGCACTATGAATACCGACACTGTTACCCTTGCCCATTGTGCAAAAGTTATTTAATAGATTAGAAAAGTCTGGGTTTAGTTTGGTGTGTGTGTGTGTGTGTGTGTGTGTGTGTGTGTGTGTATGTTGTGCATGTGTGTTTTCCCACTCCCCGCCCTTCCCTATGTGGGGATGAATTCTTTAGCTCCAGCTGCTTGAGATATTTCACTGTCAAATACATAATTAACATTTTTGTAAGCCAAGTGTAGTGATGTTTTTACGTTTGTGTGTTAAAGATGGATTTAGGATTTCCTTTTTTGTCTTAATCCAGTTTCATCTTAACCTCCCTCTGCATCACCATCCCTTTCAATCCTCCCCCCCCCAAAAAAAAGAAAATCCAAAACAAAATATCCCTGTTTTTGGAAAAATTGTCATTTGAACATCTTTCCAAGGAATGAGCTGCTTCAAAGAGAATCCCAGAATACAGATGGGGATTGTGATGTGGGATTTCTCAGGAATTTGAAACTAGTGCGTATGTGGACCAATTTGATTATGAACCCGTCATGGAATGGGAGATAAAAAAGATTTTGGGGAAGTACGTTGGTTTTTTTTTTTTTTTAACTTTTGCACAGATGATGTCAGTGACAGTTTTATAACTCAGATTTTAACAGACTAGATTAACTTGCTGGAATATGGTTGGAAAAATGCGCAACAGCAAAGTGTTGAGCCAACACAATAAAAACCAAAACATAAAATGCAGCTTAAAGAAAAAAAATAAAAGAGCATCTTAAATGTTGCCACTTCTAAGTTTTCTTTGAACGCATAAGTTAGAATGAATTCTCATGTACTTCTGTTGGTTCGAGTTTCCTGTTTTAATTTAGCAAGCTGAACACTGAAATAAAGTTGGTCTCCTCATTCCCCCACCCAAATAATATTTCATGAGTCTCTGACATCTTTGCTTTTCTTTCATAACACCTGCAGATACTGTGATGGTCTTGCCTGTGGGTCCCTATGCATGTTGGGTAGGAAGTACCCAAGTGGCCAGCAGCCAGTGGAGGTTCCCAGGAGCTAGGAAAGGGGGATATCTGGCCATGGAAACCATTGCATAATGCCTGTGTTTTGAATTAGCAAATGCAGTAATTGATAAATGACAGGCTGTGTCTCAGATGTATTTAAGGCATTCTCTTGCCAGCAATTTTTATTGTTTAACTTTCTTAGAGGCCAACTTCTGCCCCACGGATGAATTGGAGGCCTGGGAATTGTGCCTAAGCATCTGAGGGCAGAATTTGGCTTTTCACATTTTATTATAGTTTTATTTTTCCCTTTCTACTTTTCTTTAAGACTTCTTGAGCAATTGAATGCTGTGTCATTCAATTGCCAGGATTTTTTCTCTTCTAAAATGAACACTGGGTGTTCTAGAGGATTGGGATCTGTTTGCCCTAAGGAGTAGATTCTAGGTGGGTGATGCAGGTTCCCCCTGCCCTATCTGTGGAGCTGTCAGGTAGGAGTAGTTTCATCTTATAATTAAAGGAATGAGAATTAGCCCCAGCTAGCACTCATTGGCTCCTGTTGCACAGTTGCAACAGTTTTAACAGTTGTTAAAAATTATGAAAATAGAAGCTTTGGAGTTGAAGGCTTAAAACAGTTCTTGTAATTTAATTGGATGTTCTGAGCCACTTTAGAAGGAAAAAAACCTCAGTGACATTTCTATAGAAAACAATCTTTTATCCCAACACTTAAATTTTTCTCTTCCTTTTTTTTTTTAAGGGCTTAGTCTGGGTTACCATTGAGAAACCCATTAGGATCCCTATTGTGGGGCAGTTTCAAAGGGGCAAGGGTCATTCTGGCTTTCAAACTAGCCTTATTGTTTCTCTGTACAGTCTGAGACTAGACTCTTTGAAACTTACCCCTTGGCCCTGTTTTCCATTCAGCACTACTTGGCTTCCAGGAGTCCATATTTGTCTGTGGAAAGCTACTTTATTCTTTGCCCTCTCCTTTGCTACCACCAATGTTATAATCCAGAGGGAAGTTTCAGAAATGGTATTTACAGAAAGGTGGAAACTCACGCTGCTACCTTCACCTGCTCCCATTTCCCTCAAAATCAGTTTTATTTTGGGAAACCAAGTGTAAGTCAAGTAGTAGAGGGAGACATCAGAATGTTTCTGTCCTTGAGTTCAAAAGACTGATTTGAAATTCTTGGAGTTGCTGATCCATACCGACATTACTGTGTTTGGGGAATTTGTGCAGTATCATGATGAGAATGTGAATAAAACAAAGACCCCAAATTCTGTATGTTGATATATAGCTATTGATGTTCTTTATTCATGTCCAACTGTTCATGACCATATCCTGTCAATACTATCCAGTGCATTTTCTTGGCAGGGATATTGGAGGAGTTACTATTTCTTTCTTCAGAGGTTAATTATGTTTACCTCTTAATTATGTTACATAATTAAATGACTCGTCCAGCATCACCCAAACTAGTAAGTATCTGGGGTGAGAGTTGATCTCACATTTTCCTGATTCTAGGCCCAGCATCTTTCCACTGAGCCACGTTGATGTCTCTGATATTCCTGTGCAATATGTTGATGTCGAGGAACTCATCTGTAACTTGGTAGTGTTAGAGTTTTATCTGAAAGTAACTTAATCATTGGTCATAAGGCCAGTAAATGTCAGAGACAGGTTTCAAATCCCCAAATCAGTCAGAAATTTGTGCCCTCCATAATTTGTTTAAAGCAATATATTGTCATAGATTCCCAACAAAGTCAGCCTTTAAATTGTTATTAATTCTGCTGGGCATGTATCTCAGTGATCTCTAGCAGTCCGGCCAGTCAAAAGCAATAGCAACTGGAATTCCATTCAAGAACTTTTTTGCTTCTTAGATGCTAGGAAAATGTAGGGGTTTTACTTTAGTCTAGGCTCAGCACAAGGGTCTGCTTTCTTTTTTTTTCTGAGATAAAACCCAGCAAAAGTCTTCTTACTTGTGTAAGGGAGGAAAAGAGATAAGCTATTTCGGGGCAAACCAACTATTTAAAATATAAATATAAGGAAGGAAGGTTATGTTTTTATCTTTGTGATGACAAAGCAAGAGAGTTGTTATTATTAAGATAGACCAGATATCCAGTCACTTGAGCATCTTGAGTGGCACAAAAAAGTAGAGTTGAGTAGCATCCTGACTGCATTTTACCCACAGTACAGATGGGCATCACATCTTAGTAGTCTATTCAAGGAGTTGCCATGAATTCTGAGGTACTGAGGTAACTGCTCTCCATTGGAAAAGATTTGAATAAAGGAAGATTTTTGAGCCTTTCATCTTTTCTCTTTCTTTCTCTCTCTCTCTCTCTCTCTCTTTATTTCTCCCTTCCTTCCTTCCTTCCTTCCTTCCTTCCTTCCTTCCTTCCTTCCTTCCTTCCTTCCTTCCTTCCTTCCTTCCTTCCTTCCTTCCAAGGCTTTATTATATCTTACATTGAGCAATCAGTGCTTGTCCTGCTTAGGCCCTAATCTTTCTCCTTCCTATTGTTCCTCAGCTGTCTTTTCAATAAGCAGCTGTCTAAGGAGGAACATCATCACCTTGTGAGCTATTAGACAGTGACTGGTGGATCAACTCCACTGTACCAGATACCACCAGTGTTTAGGGCTTTGTTCAACAACCCCATTTGAAAGGACTGAGCTTTCTTTTTATTAAGATGAGAATTAGTCAAATGGACACCCAAATAACAAGATCTAGAGGGAAAAACACAAATGATTTTGCTTTATGCCACCCAGTGACATGTGTGTGAATGTGTTGGGGGACAGGGACAGGAAAGTTATTTTGATGGTAGATTTTTATTATTGAGTCATTTTGAGTTGTGTGTTCTATTCTTTGTGACCACACATTACATTTTCTTGGCAAAGATGTTGGAGTGGTTTGCCATTTCCTTCTCTATCTCATTTTACAGATGAAAAAATTGAGGCAAACAGATGGTAGAGGGCAATTTTAAATGCATGTAACATCTCTTTTTTCCTTTATGCTGTTATTTAACTTCCTTTTGGAGTTGGGTTCTAATCGTTGCTTTCTGTATTTCTTTACAGAGAAAATAGGCAAAGGAACAATCTGAAGGATAAAAACAAATAGTTTATTTCAGTGCTGTTCTTCATTTTCCTCCAATATGGAAGTTGGGAAGGAAGGATTCCATTTTGAAATGATTTGGAAAATTAGTCATTACTTCTCTTTCCTTCCTTCTCTCTTTGTCTCCCTCTATTTCTCTCTGTCTCTCTCTATTCCTTCTTTGACAAAACCATTCCTGATGTCCAGCATATATTTTACTGCTTGCTGAATGTTGTGGTACGTTAGCAATATATAACTATGATCAATGTTGTGACCTCAGGGAAATTGCTTATATAATTATAGAAAGTTTACAGTAGTAAGACAAGAATGGGGAAAATATATCACTGTAAAATATAAATATGTTTAAATTACATTTAGGATTTGGAATAGTTCCTTGCTTGTGTTTTACAGAGTAATCTGTGATTTAAATCAGGTTTAGTTGTGTTTTTTTCCCCCCCTAAATTGGGTATTATAAATCAAGAGTAGATGCTGGATATAGCACACAAGAGGATTTCTTATACATTTTAATGTTGCATAAGTAAGAAATACCAGTAGTTCAGCAGTAAAATTGCAAATGTAAGCAAAAGTGAAGATTTTTCCAAATTTAACTAGGTTGCATTTGTTTAGTAAACTCTAGCAATAATTTACTGTTTTATTACATTTGCCTTTGAGATCTGGGCTGGCTCTTTTTTTTGTTCTTTTTCTTGCAGAAGAAAAGGAAGGTTTGCTATATTATAATTGCTTGGAGCTGGGAGTACCATTCAGCTTCCCCAGCCTGTGATCAGTAAACTTAAAAAAAGGAGATGGAGGGAGAAAGGAGCCTCCTTGAGCTTAAATATGGCTGCACATATACTGATCCCACAAGTTGCACACACACACACTCTCTCTCTCTCTCTCTCTCTCTAACTCTCTCTCTCTCTAACTCTCTCTCTCTCTAACTCTCTCTCTCTCTCTCTCTCTCTCTCTCTCTCTCTCTCTCTCTCTCTCTCTCGACAGGGTATCAATTTTCATTGTCTTTGTTGAAGAAAAGCTTCTCCCTATAATAGTGGGGCCCAAGTGCAGCTTGTCTTAGACACTTTGCAAGACTGAAAGGGAACTTTTCAGCTTAGTTCCAAGATGGGTCTCAGCTCTGTCAGAGCCTTTCAGGGGCCCCTGGAAGACAGGTGGGTTTCCTTCCAGATAAATCTTCATTACCCCAAATGAGCCAAAATGGGCAAATTCCCTTTTGTGTCCAGATAATGAGATGGCCAGCCCCAGCGAGGGCGTGACGGGGGAGCGGGGGCGCTTGGCATCCTGCGTGGCTCCCATGTTTGACTGTTGGCTAGCCTGCCCGCGCCCCTCCCCATCCCCTTTTGCCCCTCCTTGTTTCATGTGCCTCAGATGGTTAACACAGACCCCAGCTTAGTTTAACTGTGGTTTGAGAGAAGTGAACTCTGGGATTGGGTTGGATGATGTTGATTAATAGGTGTGAGAGGGTGAGAGACTCCAGGGCCAAGCAGTAGGTCCATCTTGGTGGCATCTGATGTTGATTGGCTTTGTCCTGCGCGGCTGCGCTGGGAGAGCGGACATTAAGATTAAGTGATGCTGTCGTGTTGAGGAGCGCAGCACTGCATCATTCTGGGAAGAGACAGCTGTGGTGGTTAATCCTTCATCACCAAGGGAGCACTGCCAGCAGAAAGATATACAGCCAAAGATAACCCTCCATAACTTGTGCTAAAGATCAGAAAACTTTGAATTCACATCCATCTGCTTAGTCTGGGGGTGAAGATGAAAGATAGGCAGAATAGGAAATAAAAAACTCTAGAGGGATTAATCTTAGGCACAGTATGCAGCCCACAGAGTGAACAGGCAGGAGAGAAACTTTTACGTGGACTTTAAGGGGGAATTAACTGCACCCAGTTTCACTCCAGCATCTCAAAGTAAAATTAAATGCCCTCATTCTCAGGGCTCACTTGACTCTGGCTGCTTTCCTATCATTTCTTCCCCCAAAATGATTTTCCTCATCTGATCTTCTCTGAATGCCTTCTTCTTTTTTTTTTTTTTTTGATAAAGGAGAAGGTTTCCCCTGAATTCTATATTTAAAGATAAAATAGATAGAGGAAAAAAACTGGAGACATTTCTTTAATCAGTGTAGAGGAGGGTTCTTTCTTGACGGAGCAGATTTCACCCCCACCGCCTCCTCTCCCAATCTGACCACAGGTGGGTGGCTGGCTGTGGGTGTGCACTAGGGAAGATGAAGACCGACACATTGTGTCTTGTCTCAAGTCTTTCAGAACAGCTGCAGCTACTTCATGTGTATCATGTAACCGAATTATGTGTCGTGTTCATACCAGAGTGATGTGCAAGGGGAAAATAAATCAGGGAATCTGCTCACATCTGCAGCCTCAATGGAACCGCCGGCATCAGGCTTGGAAGGGGAGGGTGTTTGGTGTGAGAGGGAGCGTTGGTGTGGGGGGTGTAGAGTGATTTTCTAGATTGTATTCCTGAAATTATAAAACTTTTAGAGAGCGATAAAGAGAAGTTAAGTGACTTATCTAATGTCACATGTCCACGATTAAAAGAAAGGGAATCTGTACCTGAAGAATAGTTTTCTTTAGGTCCCTTGGATTTCTGTGCCTGCAGTGGGAGGCAGAGAAAGTCATATTAGTTTGCAACGTACAACTCAGGGGTGCATAGACTGATAAAAGATGGCGGTACTGTCTGGGGTGATCTTGGAATGATCACTATCACTTCTACCACAGTCATCTAGAAGTCCCTATTAAACCCCAAGTTTTACATGGTACATATGGGAGTGATGGATGGCAATCTGGCATGATGACGTGAGCACAGGATTTGAATGCAGAAGACCTGGGTTCAAAGTCTCTGGTCTTCAGTTTCCTCATTTATAAAAAGGGAAGAAGTTAGAGTCATTTATCTCTAAGGGAGGGCTCTTTTAGCTTTAAATCTAAGATCTTCTGATGTCTGAAAAACTGAAAGGTTTGACAGATAGGGCAGTGGACTGCTTGTCAGGAAACTTTGGCTAATAATAAAATGCTCGATTAAGTTGCCCAGTGGATAGAGTGCTGGAGCTGGAGTCAGTAAGACCTGAGTTCAGATGTGGCCTTTGACAGTTAATAGGTCTGTGACCCCAAGCAAGTTATTTAAGTTCTTTCTGCCTCAGTTTCTTCACCTGTAGAATGGGAATAATAATGGCATACCCATCCCAAGCTGAGTGTTAGGATTAAAGAGAATATTTGTTAAGTTATTGTTATTATTGTTGTCATTATTATCGTAACTGACACACATTGCTTGTAAGTTTTAACATGTTAATGTTTGTATTTGACATCAGCATATCATTGTCTTGGTAGAATGTATGTATCCTGGAAGGAGGGAGGGCTTTGTTTCTTATCTTTATATATCTGGTACCTAGCACAGCATACTGTAGATATGATCGAAATAGGGACTAGATTGGTAACTTCTGGTGAGTAAACTCCTCTTACACATGTTGGCTGGAACCCAATTTGAACTTAAAGAGATCTTGGTCAGAGTACTGAAGGCTATGACTTGTCCAAGATCACAGAATCAATATGTGTCAGAAGTGAGACTTGAACCTAAGCTTCTTCATTCTAAGGCTACTCTTGGAATCTCCAAAATTCCATTTCTTGCATACAGTAGACACATAATAAATGCGTATTGGAGTTCTGTTCTTGTATCTCCCACTAAGCCATGTATCACTTTAGGTAAGGCACGCCAATTCTTTTAGTTTCCACTTCCCCATTTAAAAAGTATATATACATATATATCCACACACACACACATATATGTATATACATATATATATGTAGTATATATGTAGTTGACCTAGATGATCTTTGAGAGTTCTTCTAGCAGGCCCATAATTCTCTGATTCCATAAATAGATGGGGCTGGAGTTGTATCAAATGCAGACCAAAGTGAGGAGCATTCCAGAAGTCAAGGATGAGGGTACCTATCTATGACTTGGGAAATTGAGGAGATGGCAACCAAAGGTCACTGAGAGAAGCCCCTTGATAAAGAGCTCCCTGAATAAAGATTTTCTGAGTGCTTTCGCAGACCAGGCTGAGATTATAGACTCAGGGACTCTGCCCTTTGTGCTGCATCACAGATAAGCATGAAGTGGTTGTTGTCAGGCTTGAGTAGCCAGAAAGCCAACAATGGAGAGGCAGCCATGTCTTTTTTGATGACTTGGGCAAAACTGGGCTTTCTGCAAGTTGTGACATAAGACCATCCAGGGGGACAGAATAGCTTTTTGGAAACCAGTATCTGGTTCAGTGGGTACCTGTAATGGTCATCCTCCCCATCCTTTGTTTTTCAGTCATGACTGGGCACTAAGTAACTGAAGGAAAAAGACTGCTACTCCTGTTGCTTGGGACAAGAATGATTTCTTCATGACTGGTTCAGTGATGGATTAGGCTAGCCTTGAAGACAGTGAGTTACGGGATCCATCGGCCTAGCGTGGTTTTCCAGCTTTTTCCAGGCCTTATAGTACTGTGGGAATGGGTGATGAAAAATGTTCAATTTGGGTATAACCCAAGCTGAAGTTAAACAAACATTTTCTTTCTGTAAGAAAGAAAAATCTTTCTGTAAAGATTCATGTTCGTTAAAAAAAATAATTTAAAAGCTGGTCATTGGTTTCATAAAGGAAAATTCCTTCAAATAATATTTTTGCTATTATAATTATTATTATTGGGCACCATAACATATTGGATAGAAGATTTTCCTCAAAGCTAGAAAAAAACTCATTTTTAAGTATGATCTTTGACACATACTGGTTCTATGTCTTCTTTTCTACCATCCTAGTTTTCTTAAACCCTACTCTTCTCCACATATTCTGCAATCTTGTGAATTGGGCTCTTTGTTATTCTTCCTACAGTAAAGCTTTGTCTCCTGCTTCCAGATTTTTTTTCAATGTCTGTTGCTCTTGTTTGGAATGCTCTCCATCTTCATTTCTTCCTTCTGACTTCCCTGGCTTTCTTCAGTCTCAGTTAAAGTCTTTCCTTCTGCCAGCACATTTTCCTCATTTCTCCTTAATCTTAATGCCATTCCTCTGAGATTATCCCAAATAGATCTTATTTGTACACAGTTCTTGGGCATGTTGTCTCATCCATTACACTTTGAGCTTCTGGAAATCAAGGACTGTCTTTTGCTTTTCTTTGTATTTCCAATACTTAGTGCTTGGCACATGTATAAGGCGCTTAATAAATGCTTTTTGGCTTGAAAGTGTGACCCTAGATAAATCATTTACCATAGTGCTGCAGGCAATTCTCTAAGACTATTAAAAATTGCAGAGCAAGTACCATCTTGAAGAGGTAGAGAGATGTTGCCTCCCTCAGCTGGGAGCTCCCATTACTAGTGCAATCACTGGTCCACTCTCTAAATATACAGACCTTATTAGCATCACTGTTAGTAGTAATAGCTGATAATTATAACAATATTTGTTTAAAATATTGTTTTGTTTATAATTTTGATATAATAATATTTTTTGGTCCAGACCTGTGATTTCATCATTGTTGAGGGGAAATCTTCATGGGGAAATTCTTTCTACCAAAATAAACTAGAAGTTCATCTCTGAGAGCCTTAGAAAGCCTCCTTGGGACTCTGAAAGATGCTCAGTTGGTTTATCCATAGATGTGAATCTTTTCCTAGTTTTTTCTGAATCTTATCTATGGCCCTTAATCTATTTAACTCCTTTTCTGTATTTAAAAGTACCAATTGGATTAATTTTTTTTTTTTTTTTAGGAATTCATCAATTGTATCAAGTGAGTTGGCTCTGTTATTAGTATTGTAAGTTCCCCTTTTCAAATGTATACTTACAGATATAACACATTTATATATTTATGACCTTTTAATTTTTGATGCTGATAAAATTTCCATATAGCCCCGTTTTATTTTATGTGGTCCCAGGATATTGTATTCTTGCTATTCAGGAATTTGGCAGTGATTATCCTTGTTGTGGATACTAATTTGGACCTGAACCAGGCTATTGGACACACAAACATTTTGGATGAGAGTTTTGAGTGGGAGACCAGAGAAGCAGTTGGCTTTTTAAGTAGGAGTGATGAGCTCTTTTGGACCATACCATCATCAAGAGATGGGCATTAGGATGGAATAGATGGGGTACCTTCTGGTGAAGCTGATTTTAGCAATGCAAACAAGAGGGGGGAAACGCCAAAGGTGGGTGAATTTCTTGGGCTGGTCGGGGCACAGATCTTACTTTTGGGGGTCTTGATTCCCTAGTCTGAGACTTGGTGACATGGTGACGGTGGGGTCAATGCTTCCAGGAAGTCTGTCACAATTAAGGAGGGAATGGGTTAATACACTGACTAATGTGGTGGGTTTACAGGCACTGGCCCTTCCCTTTGTTCTGTTTTATCATACACATTCATCACGTTCAACCTGGCAACCCAACCAAATAGCTATTTAAGTTGTAAAAATGAATCATAGCACAATTTCATGAACTGTGTGATATAACTGAATCTAATAACATCATACAATGGGGCCTTTGCCAGGCCAGTGTACCTGGGCCAGGCCTCCTTCTTGAAATAAGTAAATAGATGAACAAGCTCCATTAAATAAAATAACAAAACTAGACTGGGGCATTGGTATCGTGAGGAGCATTCAGGGATTCTGTCGTTGCTTCCCCCACTCCCCTGGAGATCACATACACAGGGGAGAGCCTGCTCTGGGTAGGTAGGGAGCTCCTGGCGCTTGCTGCACACAGGGTTCTAGATTGTTGGAGGAGCATTGATCGGGGCACCTGACCTCTTCAGTGGAAATCATCAAGGCAAAATCTTTTCACTTCCAACATTGTGTCTTTCTACCCCTGCCCCCTGTTCCCTCTTTCACTTTCCTTATTCATGAATATCTTCCCTTTCCTTACATTTCCCCACTGTAGCTGTCTCTGTTTAATTTCCTTTCTGGATCTCTCTTTTCATTTTTTTTTTTCTTTTTCACTTACTGGTCCGATTCCTTCCTATTTTTCTTCTCTTCCTTAAATTCTGGGTAATTTTTTCCTCCTTTCTCTTTCTCACTCACTAGCCCAATTCCTTCCTGTTTTTTCTTCTCTCACTTGAATTCTGGGTGATTTTCTCCCTTTCTCTTTCTCATTCACTGGCCCAATTCCTTTTTATTTTTTTCTCTCCCTTAAATTCTGGGTGATTTTCCCCCCTTTCTCTTTCTCATTCACTGGCCCAATTCCTTCTTATTTTTTTCTCTCCCTTAAATTCTGGGTGATTTTCCCCCCTTTCTCTTTCTCAGTCACTGACCCAATTCCTTCTTATTTTCTTTTCTCCCTTAAATACTGGATGATTTTCCCCCTTTTCTCTTTCTCACTCACTGGCCCAATTCCTTCCTATTTTTCTTCTCTCCCTTAAACAGTGGGTACATTTCCTCCCTTTCTCTTTCTCAATTGTCCTCCATCCCTTTCTGTTCCTTTCTTAAAGTACATATGTGTGCAAATATGCATATAGAGCGACATGCCCGATCCATATGTACGCAGGTCTCTGTTTTCTGTTGGCCGTGTCAGCAGATTTTAGACTGCTGGGCTGTGCATGTTTTGTAGCTGGTTTTGATGCAGCTGTCAAGCTGTGATGGATGACTATCATCATTTAAAGTGTAAAAGAAAATGCTTTGGCACAGAGAGAGATGATGAACTGCCGTCCGCCAGCAAGGATAGGCAGTCCGGCCACCATTTTCTCCTCTGCCTCCCTCTCTCTGAAGTCTGCCCTTGCCAGAATCTACAGAAGTCATCTTGAGCCGTGGAGCCCAGGCTTTTGCCTTCCATAATATCACTTTGGTAGTTGTCAGATCGTATGAAACGTCAAAATTCATGTGGCCTCCGTGAAGAGATATATTTAGTACAGCTGCTGCATACCTACACGGTACCTCTGACACTGACATATTAGTTATGCTGTCTTTTGCAATCTGATATCTTTAAATTTGCCACCTTGTTAAGTTTTGATTAATGTGATTCCATTTCACTAAAGTAATTGGCTTGGCCTGTTGTAGAAAATAATCAGCCCCCTCTACGGAACAAATGCTAGAACATGCTAATGAGGGAGTGAGTTCGTTAAATTGATGGCGGGGACTGACAGTTATTAATGATTGTTATGATAAACAGACGAGTGCGAATTGGGATGAGTTGGGCAAAAGTGACAGTTTAAAAATAACGTATATTGGAAAGTACTAACGAAGTAATACACTGTTAGGAAAACAATCATGCAAGTTGTCAAGGAAAGAAGTGTAATTATACAGCCGCATGGGCTGCCGAGGAGGACAGGGACCTGGCTGATAATGGACACATTTTTTGTTGGCAAGAGGAAAATATGTTATGGCAGAAAGGAGTGCAGATTGATAAATTAATTGGTCTTTCTCCCAGCTCCTGAAGTGAACTTGGCCCGCAGTAGCCATGCAGATTAGGGAGAATCCCGTTGGCCCAGCACCCTTTCCCTACCTTCCCTCCTGTGCCCTACCCCTGTTCTAGCTGCCAATCTTTCCCTGAAATCTCCCACCCACCCACATGCTGCAACAAGTCTCCCCAAACCACAGTCCCCAAATTCACTGGGGCTTGAAGAGAAACATCAAGCTGGAATGTTTGCAATAACATCTGAAATAAAAATATTAAAGCCCCAAGGAATCAAAGCTCTTTCATGATATTGAAGTCATGGGCTAATGATGGAGGTGATTATGAGAGGCTACCAGCTTTGTGCACGAGACAAGATTAAATGGACTGAGCAGGAGTGAAGCGGCAGTTCCATCCTGGGAGGGCCAGCGTTTTGCTGCAAGCTGTCTCCATAATTAGCCCATTCAGAAATGCTTTAAAGCGCAGTGTGTGTGTGTGTGTGTGTGTGTGTGTGTGTGTGTGTGTGTAGGGAATGGGCTATGGGCTGAAGCAAGATGGCAGAGAAAGGTCCAGGAAGCCAACCAAAGGCCTTGGAATATGGTCATCTGGGATACGGCGCTGAGGAGTGAGATGTTACCGGTACCTGAGGAGAGGAGAGCTGAATCGGCAGAGCTCATCACAGCTGTTACCGTGGCATTTGCTGACTGTGCACGAGAGAGGCAAGACCAGGTGGCAGATACAGAGAGTTTCGTACCTTGTTTCATGTCCCCTCACATTGGCTTCTGGGGGAGAGGATGACTTAACCCATAGTAGGTAATTCTTGGATCCCAAGGATGGAAGAGGGGACGTGGTAACTGTAGGATGATGAGACTTTAGCATTAGTGGATGCTGGCCAAGGGACTGAAGGAATACAAGAAAATAGGGTGGATTCTGCTCTTTGTGTCCTAGTGCAACCCCAAATCTCTGGTCATGTGACCACCATCATACATGAAAAAATTCCCATTTACCTGCTGAAGTTTTTACCAGCTTGCCAATTTCCCCTGGTCCTTCCTCAGTTTATCTCACAATAAAGACTCACAATGGAAGGGATATCTTCTTAATTCTTTGAAGATTCTTACCCATAGTCTTTTATTTTTTTGAAGGTGTGTCTTGTGATTTTGATACCTATAAGCCAAGTATTTATGCAGCAGGCTTTACCTTTGAGTTTGGGGCACTTTAATTATATAGTTAATCATCCAAAAGGATTTATTTATCATCTATCATGTGTTAGACATCTAAGATAAAAAAGAAATTGTCCTTGTCCCTTTTTGTTGAAAGATCACACAGCTAGTAAGTGTTAAGTGTTTGAGACTGGATTTGAACTCAGATCTTCTTGACTCCAGAGCCAGTGCTCTATTTACTGCGCTGTCTAGCTTGCCCTTATCTTTTTCCCTTAAAGAGCTTATATTTTATAGGATCCTAGATTTGAAAGAAATCTCAGGAGCCATTTAAACCAACCCATACTTGGAACAACCATCCCCTTTAAAGATTTCCAAGTGGTTATCCAGTCTCATTACTTCAATATTTAAATGGTTTCCTCAGAGTGAGTGCTCCCATGACTGATTTAGGTAACAATCCATAGGTCTACCAGCTTGTGGGAATTCTCCCCATGTCCTTCTTGTACATCCTCCATTAACATCTTCTAGTCCTATTGTCCTTGAAGTCTTGCCAGCCTCTACTTGAATTAAAACATGTTTGTGAATGTGAGAGAAAACACATATGTGAGGTAATGAATCCATTTTTCTTCTTGTTGTTGCTCAGCTGTTTCAGTCAAGACTGACTGTTCATGACCCTGTTTGGGGTTTTGTGGACAAAGTTATTCAAACTTTTTGCTGTTTCCTTTTCCACCTCATTCTATAGATAAGGAAACTGAGGGAAACAGGATTAAGTGGCTTGCCCAAGGTCCCACAGCCAGTAGGTGTTTGAGATCAGACTTGAACTCAGGAGGATGAATCTTCCTGACTCCAGGCCTGATTCTCTATCCACTTTGCCACCTAAATGCCTCTGAGTTCAGTTTAATAAAACATAATTAAGGCTGAGCCCCTTCATTTGCCTTTATTGGGATCACAGTGGGAAGGTGAAGGAAGGAGGTCAAATGCATTTATTGAATGCATATTATGTTTCAGGCATGATGCTAAGTACTTTGTAAATATTATCATTTGATCCTCATAACAGCATTAGGAGGTAAGTGCTTTTATTATTCCTTCTTTGCTGTTGAGGAAACTGAGGCAGAAGTCCAGGACCACACAACTAGAAAATATGTGATGCTGGATTTGGGTAATACCAGTTAAAACATAAGTGCTGGCTAAACTGAGGGCTTTTTCCAAGAGGAGTTCAAATTTGGAGAGGAAAGAGCCCTCCCTGACTGTGCTTTGTTCATATAATTCTTGATAATTCTTAGGATGGCACTGGATGGCCATCGAGGTTTACTAATTCTAAGCAAATTAATTCTCCCTCTTGCTTCTTAACTGAGATCCTTGACTGTAAAATCCATGGGATTGAGTGGCAAATTTCTTGAAGATGGGAATATCTTATATTCATTGATATTGAATGAGAAGTATCCTTTGAAGTCATTTAGCTCAATCCCCTCATTTTACAGAAGAGAGAACTGGGGTACAGGAAAAGCAAATGACTTATTCATAATCACACTAATGTTGAGTATCAGAGGCAGGTTGTGAATCCAGAGCTTTTGATTCCAGGGCAAGGACTATTTTTTAAGAAACTGTTTAAGGCCAGTAACAGCAATAATAGCTAAGTTAGTTTTTGCAAAGGATTTTATATATCTTATCCCATTTGATCCTCACTACATATTATGATTACCCTTTTTTTACAGATGGGATGCAGAGAGGTTAAATAATTTGCCAAGACCACACAGTTAGGAAATGTATAAGACTGGATTCCATCTCAGATCTTCCTGATTTCAAATCCAGAGCCATTTGACATTGAGCTGCTTTTGCATTCTAGGAGATCTGACTAAATTAGATGATTTCCCTGAGGTATCACTGGCCCCTTGGGCAACATGGTCCCGATGGTAGTGTGAGAGAAAATTTTTGATGAGATATTTATCCAGAAAGATTTACCCAGGCAGTGAATTTTCTCCAATGAACATCTCCAATGTTGAAAGGTAGAAAGTCATCACTTATTTACAGATTCAAAGAAAATTACCCCATTAAAAACGGTCCCTTCCTATTATCTAGTTTAGTCACCTTCTGGAATGATTCTGTACAGGACTTGATTTTCATTCATATTTTTTTCCTAAACAGTGCACACAAGTATATTATTATGGATGCCTCCATTCGATTTTAATTGTGAATGTGAACGGAAACACACTCATTATCTAGCCTAGACCAACTTTTGGAGCCAAAAATCTGAAGCAATTCAGAATCAAAGGAAGCTGCCATTTGCCTCATAGGAAATATGGGGATTAAGAAAGAAAGATGTTTTACTTTTCGAGGTTGGAGGTGTAATTTTCTGGGGACCTTTGAGTAGGTCCTTTCAATACCACATTGGGCAAAAGACAAGAGGGAGAAGTACTTGCCCACTCCTGCAAGAAACTTCTAGACCTTGAATCCAACTGAATGGTTGTCATGATTTTACGATCTTTCTGACTAAGAAAAGCGTTTACAAGCTCTTGAGTTTCAACTCATTGGTTTGAGACCCGAGGTCAGGAGACCTGATTTCTAGTCCATGCTCTGAACCATGGACCAAGCCAGGACCAAGTCACTTAATTTTCTGAGAGGTGGTTTGGTGAAATGTGAAGAGTAATGGAACCCTTGATGGTCTTGGGAGTCAAGAATATATCTAGGTTTGAGTCCTACCTTTAATATTTCTTAGCTATGTAATCTTGTTTAAGTCACCTAACTTTTAATTCTTCATTTTGGAAGGGTGACAAATACACTCCTAGTATGTCATAGGGTTGTTATGAGACCCAAAGAATGCATGTAGAGTACTTTGTAAAACCTTGAAATATTATTTAAATATTGGCTACTATTAGTCTTTGCTCTCTGTTTCTTAGTGTATAGAATAAAAATGCCAAACCTTCACTGCCTTTCTATTCACATAATTTCTTTCCCCTCAGTTTCCAGGAGACACAGGTTATACACGATGTCTGGGATCCCTAGTGCCCAAGTTTACTTAAACTTAAACTTGAAGGCTACTCCCCAGATCAGGATCTTTTGGGCACAATATCTCCATGTTCCTCACCCCAGTTTAGTCTGGAAAAATCTCAGACTACAGTTAATGTCTAAGACTGGCCTGGGTAAGAGATTTCATTAAAATACATTTAAAGTGATAATGCAAATATGATGTAAAAGATAGTCTGTGCCATAGCTCAGGAAATGCAGAAGATGAACGGTATTACATAAACAATCAGTACAATTCTCTTCCCCTTATAGTGATAATCCCACTGCCCCCAGGGCCCTAAAAATTCCTTTAGGCTCAAAATTCTGTGGCATAATTTGAACTCCCCTGGGAAGAGAATTGAATTTGGATTGCTAGACAAACAGTATCCTGACATTTTGGTGAATCTTAATTTTCAAAGGGAAACTATTGTACCTATTGGGGCTACTAGGCAGGCAACCCTACTTCTCAGTTATCCATACTGTACAAAATAATTTACCATAATAGTCAAGGACAAAGATCAGGGCTCTTGCTCAATGTTCTGACTTTCTTCTGCTCCTCCCTGAATTAGATGCCAAAAACAGTAGTCTCTTCTTTGACCAAGAATTATGTTGTCCTGGCAGTCCCCCTTCTCTTGTTAGGTTAGGTCCTTGAACTGTTGATCTTAGATTTATCTGAGAGTCAAGCCCCAAACTAGCATTTCCAAAGAAATCTCTTCCTTGAGGCTGGTAGTAATGGTACTGTACCTCTCTCCTTAACTCTCCTCTCCTTGATCTAAGACTGATCCAGGTTTGCTGTTCTTTCAGGATCTCTCCAAAGTAAAGCAAAAGGGACAAAGAAAGCCAAAGGAGTCTTTCAGCCCCATTTTATTGTCTAGAAGAGAATGGTAGTAGTGGTGGTGGTGGGATGGCTTCTTCCATCATGATGCATTACACATGGATGAATCGGGCAATTTGGCAAACTTTGATAAGACCAGGCTTCCAAGAGATTACAAGGAATGTGCCTGTACTTTCCTTAAGAATATTGTTGTTGAGTCATTCAGTTATAGCCATCTCTTCATGACCCCATGAACCATACTTTACATGAGGTTAGGGATAGCCATCTCTTCATGACCTCATGAACCATACTTTATATGGGGTTTTCTTGGCAAAGAAACTGAAGTATTTTGCCATTTTCTTCACTAGTGAATTAAGGCAAACATAAGTTAAATAACTCTCCTAGCTCACATCATCTTCATCATCATCATCATCATCATCATCATCATCATCATCATCATCATCATCTTATTCAGTTAATAAGTATCTTGAGGTTGCATTTAAACTCAGGGCTTCCTGACTTTAGGTTCAGCACTTTATTCATTGAGCCATCTAGCTGCCCTTCTTAGAAATATACAGAGTCCCAAAATAAAGTTTTATTGCTCATCAAGATGATCTTGGAATGCCCTTATTCTACCCTTTAAAAAATATATGCATATGTATGTATATATATATATATATATATATATACACACACACACACAATACATATAAGTATGTATATATAATATTATAAAAACAAAGGTCAAAATTGAATCGAAAGAAGCATTGAACTTTTTAGAATAAAGAGGAAATGAGGAAAGTTTTTTCATCTTTAGAAAGCTTTGAGTTTCTTCTGGGTATTCTGGATATGTCTTATTCTAGAAATCCCTGACCAATAAGTAAATCAACAACTACTGACTAGGTCTTTGAGGATGCAAAGAAAATCAATTATGTATGTATGTACACACCTATACTTATGTGTTTATATACACATATACATACACATAACATAAGATTATATATATTATATACATATAACTATATAGAGAATGCCTATAAAAACATAAGATTGTGCAAAGAAGTAAATAAAGTAGGGCATTAAGAATTGGGGGGGATCAGGAAAATCTTTGTCAGGAAGGTGATACATGAACTGTATCCTAAAGGAAATGAGACTATCTTTGAAGAAGAACACACCTTTTACCACCCACTCCCCTAGACAAACACACAGATAGTTGTATCTCAGTATATCCAAATTTGGGTCTCTTTTCTGTCAGTTACCTTCTTAGAAGTCTTTGACATAAGACTTCTATTTATTCAGGGCTCAAGTGCTCATGGATTCCCCTGCTTGCAGCCCTCTGGTAGGACAGTGAGGAAACAGATAGTAGCCACTGGTGACTGAGATTTTACATGGTAGTGTTCCATGTTGTCTAAGATGTTGATGAAAAATGTGGTACGTGCCCCCGGAGCATCGAGGGTAGCTGATATACCTCACCCTTTTCCACCTCTATCACGAGATGTTGCAACGAAAATGCAATCAATTCTGTTTCTGGCATCTTTTTCTTCACTCTCAAGAGCACCTACTGTATCAACATGACATTTTTTAATCTTAGCTTGTTTTCCAGGCCATGAATTTAATTTCTCAATGCTCTACTGTTCGGCCTTTATGTTCTTGGTTAGAGTGGTACATTGTCCAACAATTGTATCCTCTGTATTGTTAGTCTCCTCGCCTTCCCTATGCTCCAAACCCTAAAATGTGTGTGTGTGTGTGTGTGTGTGTGTGCGTGTGTGTGTGTAAGGAGAGAGGTTTAAAATCCACTCTAGTTAAACTCATTCAACCTTTTGCTAATATCCACCCAATTCTTACTAAGCAAGTCCGACATCCTTTGATACGTCAAATCCAAATCTCCTGATGCCATGAAACAGCGAACAGATTGGCATGTCTTTGGATTAGTGGAAGCATTGAAGCAAAATGTTGAAAATTCAGCAAGCATGTATGTGCGTGGGTGTGTACTTGCATGTGCGCATGCGTGTGTATCTATTGCCATTATAGGATATCTTTGTCTTTCCTGTGTAGAATATCAACCTCTACCTGCCAAACAGAAAGATTCAAAGAAAAGAATTTAGAGGCATTCCAACAACTTTCCTCTCCAAATTACAATCCTTTTCAGGAACACTGGGGCTCAGTGATCTGTTTTTTATACAAGATACTTTTGACTAGACAATGTCCTATTAGTTTTCTCCCCTTGTGTCTGAGAGAACACATTTTAAACTTTTGAACTTAAGATTTTCTTTGCTGTACAACATACTATCAGCTGTCTTCTGTCCCTGTTTTATCTCAAACTTCCTTACCATAATCATCATAATAAATAATCTATAGAAGTTGAATTTATATCCAAGCACTTTCATTTAATTACAAAAATTAGGCATTTTATTCACCTTTTTATGTACCTAAAAGAGCAGGAGTTAGATAATGACTTTCCTAGTACTGTTTCTAATTGCATTCTATTAAACATTAAGAGAAAAACAACAACAACAACAAATAATCATTATAGTAACAATAGTTATCATGATCAGGAAAACCATGGAAGACCCCTCAATAACATTTTGTGGGCACATGTCAACATCATCCAGTTTTTGGTGACTTCAAACTCAGGGGATGTCTGTGAGGGCCAACGCAGAAGGCCCCTTGTGAAAATGGGGCCCATTTTGTTCAGAATTCTTCCTGGGACTATTCTTTTCCACTAGTTTGTAAAGGGCCAACATGTTGATTGGGAATTTCACAAGTGCGTCGGCCAATAATCTTACAGTCTTATTTTATTGATGACCTCTGCTAGCTGTTCTAGCCAAAAAAGGGCAAGCAAAGTGCAGAGTGTTTTTAGGGAATGAGGATGAACAATAGGCTTGTTTTTTATTTTTTATTTTCTACTTTCCTGACTATTCCAAGTGAAGATAAAAGATTTTGTTCTTTCTCTCTTGAGCTGACGGGAGTTCAGAATTCATTAGGATACAGGCTTGCTTTCAAGCTTCAGACAGGATAGTGAAGGAGAAAAAAAACCTGCCCTCAATTCTTTTGCCTTATTAGAACTCCTTCTATAATATGTTGCCAAAACTGCTAATTGTCACTCGAGGGTGATTAGTTTGAGGGGTGTTTCTTGAAGGGGAAGTCTATTGGGGCTTTTTGCCCCAATTCCCTTCTTTCCCTAATCATGGGACAAAAGTGACATAAAAAACTTAATTGATGGGGAAGAGCTTCCCTCATCGTTGAAGAAAAGAGGAGAGGTTTGTAATGTAATAATTAGATAAACCATAGACCAAAATGTGATGTTGTTTAATAGTGAAAAAAATAAAACTCCTCAAGCCCTAAAGGGTGAGAGAAATGTAAGTGGTTATTGTTACTGGAGGACAGGGGAGGGATCACAGGAAGGGCTTGTTTGTCAGAGGGGGTGGTAGATTCTCTTTGATTTATCCCTTCCATCAGAATTTCTATTTAGTGCAAAGGATTTCTTTATTGTTCTTCCAAAGGTGGTTTTTCTTTGGTTTCATCTCATAACTCAAAGGAGACCTGAGTTCTAGTCCTGTTTCAGCCTCTAATTTGTTGCCTGACCCCATTCAGACCTCTGAGCCTGTGATTTCTCATCTGCCAAATGACAAATCCTGCCCTAGTGAACTCCTTTTCAGCTTCAGCATTCTCTGGTTCCATGACTGTAAGTCTGTGTTTCTTTGAATCTGGATTGCACTTGTACATGAAAAAAACTGTGTTGTTCCTTATGTGCCCTGCCTGTACTTGTTCATGTGTCTGGCTAGAAAACAGAGTTTAAAATGTGAACTCCTTCTTTAGAGTGCCGCTGGCATTCCTTTCAAAATTCTGGTGTCTGCAGAGTATATACCTTGCTGGCTACATCACTCCTGAGCAGCCTTCTGTGAGCTCTATTTGGCAGTTTTTGTTGCTCAGCACTCCTGGTCCCTTAGGAGAGTGTTTAGGCCTCTGTTTTTGTGAGAAAGCTGCTGAAGTTCTCCCCTTTGATTCTCATGTGGGCATCCAACAGTACGGCTTCCTCCCCCATAGCATCTTTCAACAGGGATAAGTAAAGTTTGTTTCCAACCTTAGAAGATTGGGAAATAGGCAGAAGAGAACTTCTTTCTTTTCTTCCTTTCTTCCTCCCCTCCTGCCCTTTTCCCTTCATCCCTCCATCCCTCCATTCCTCCTCCTTTCCTTCCTTTCTTCCTCCCTTCCTCCCTTCCTTCCTCCCTTCCTCCCTCTCTTCCTTCCTTCCTCCCTCCCTCTCTCTCTTCCTTCCTTCCTTCCTTCCTTCCTTCCTTCCTTCCTTCCTTCCTTCCTTCCTTCCTTCCTTCCTTCCTTCCTTCCTTCCTTCCTTCCTTCCTTCCTTCCTTCCTTCCTTCCTTCCTTCCCTAAAATTGATTCTAATTTGTGAATGATTCTCAATTGTCACCATTGAAGACATCATTGTTTATTGGGAAGATCTTCTCACTCTGGGTTTGTCTCTCTGGCATACATTAAATACTGATTGAATTGAAAAAAATGGAGGCAACAGGATTAGATTGCAACCATAAATGTGACTTGTTTAGACAGAAGTAAGAACTTTGAAAACCATGCCATTCCCAGGATTGTTGTAGGAATACCTGTGTGGCCTGCACTCAGGAGCAATGCTAGTAAATTCGTCCAGTCCTGGACCTCAGTGACAATGTATGTGAAGTAAGAAGTGGATGGTTTGGCAGGAAAAAAAACTCAGCAGCAACAACTGGTGGGGAGATAGAAGGTCAATTATCAGAACATCCAGATTACATATAACAGTAAACACACAAGGGCTGTGTTCAAAACCACACAAACATGGCAATGGGATCTAAGAGGCAGACTGTAAAGCAGCATCCAAAGTCATAAAAATACATGAGAATTTAAGAAATCTGATTTGGACTTGTGCAGAGAGAGCATAAACAATTTTAATTGCTTCTGTCTCCTGCCATTGGTTTGAGTCCTGGCAATTGGATCCCACCTCATTTTTTTTTTTGATTACTTTTGGGGATTTCAGCTGTAGACAACATTCAGTCATCACTTATTACCTATAGGGGAAAGCAGCTTTATTGGTAAGATTGTGGTAAAAAAATTAATATCTCTTCACATCTGAACCAACTTCTTTTTAAAAAAATTTCTTTGAATGTGTTCTTTTTAAAGAAAATAGTTTCTAATACAGTGATTTTTAATCTGTGAAACCCAGCCAGTTGAAAATTCAAGAAATTTTTGCAAGCACTCCTAGAACCATAGAAAAGTTGGTAAATAAGTAAATATATGTTTTGTAAAGTAAATATTGTTAGATTTACACAAAACATGAATATATACATAAATGTGTTTAATTTATTCATATGATTATATATATATGAAATCATTTTTCTGGTTTGTAAAATTTCTACAGTATGAATTTATTTTAAAAGTTTCTGAAATCATAATTTTTGTCAAGATGTCTTGGAGTTTTTGTTTTTGTTTTTTTCTTTTTATTCTAATAAATTTATTTATTTTTAATACACATTGCTTTATGAATCATGTGGGGAGAGAAAAATCAGAGCAAAAGGGAAAAAAAAATTGGGAGAGATAAAAAAACAGATAAAAGTGAACATGTGTTGATTTACATTCAATCTCCATAATTCTTTTTCTGGATGCAGATGGCATTTTCTGTCCAAAGTCTATTGGGCTTGCTTTGGATCACTGAACCACTGAGAAGAACCAAGTCTTTCATATTTGATCATTACACATTCTTGCTATTATTGTGTATAATGTATTCCTAGTTCTGCTTGTTTTGCTTAGTATCAATTCATGTAAATCTTTCCAGGTCTTTTAAAAATCACCTTCTTCATCATTTTTTCATAGAACAATAATATTTTATTACCTTCATATACCACAACTTGTTCAGCCATTCCCCAATTGATGGGCATCTACTCATTTTCCATTTCTTTGCTAGTGTGGTTTGTTTTTGAGATTAAAAATAAAATCTAAAAATCTCAGGGGCTCAAAGTTTTATCAACAGTTCATAGAGTTGTAACCATAAGTTCATGTGCTTTGGGCCTCAGTTTACTCTCCTGTATGATAAAGGGGTTGAACAACATGAGAAGACCTTTGGAGAGGTTTTCAAGCTCTGGGTCTGTGATCTTATGAATATAAATGGAGGAAAAATGGAAACCCTTTAATAGTATGCAGTAACTAATTCCAATGACTGACTAATGAAAAGAGAAGTGAAGTTCATAAAATAACTGTCCAACCAATGATTATAAACTGATCTTCATAGAGAACAGTAGAAGACAGATAGTTGAAAGGTTTCTAAAGCATGAATTAAAAAGTGGTTGTCAGAGGAAAGAGTCAAAGTGATTTTGTGGCTTTGCATTTTACTCTTATTTTTTTAATTCCTAAAAAAGATAAAACAGATAAGAAAGGAATTATTCCTCTGAATGTAGGAGTTTTGGAAACATCACACACTTTATCCCATAGACTTTTTCTTTTTCCCATCTTTTATATTGTGTTTTAGGCATTTAAAAAACATTCTAAGAAGGCATCTTTAGGCTTCTCCAGATTACTAAAGGGATCCATGACAGAAAATAGTTAAAACCTTCAGGTTTGTATCATTTTCTTTCTAATTATTTTGTAGAAGTGATAAATTTCTAGCAAATGGGCAAAATCCACAAAAGTCACTAAGGAAGGATCCAGAAAAGTCAACAATACAATCGCTGACATTGAGAACATTATTAGGGTTAGAAATTTGCTAGAACAAATTTTCACTTTGAATACTCAGGTACTTGAACAGGTATATGCAACTGATAAATCTTTTTGTGGTTGTCAAAACAAGTGCAGCTAACTTTGTACATTGCCTGTTATAACTAAAAGCACTTTGACAGTCTGAAGTCTGGTGTATCAATAGGGAGAGCAAACAGCCTATTCATTTTACCCCCACAATTCCCAAAGAGTTTTGACATTTCTGAAATCTATATATCTTCCAAACACTGAGAGACAGACTTGATTAAAGGTTGTTCCTGGCACCCATCCAGGGGGGCTGGCCATCTTATTGGGACTGCCTCCCTGACTAGCGCTTCCCTCCCCGGGCTCTGGAACTTGCTTGAGAGGAGCCTGGCACATCCAGCCATATGGAGCTTATCTGCCCGTCTCATTTCAGATTGTCTATGAGTTCCTGTGCCTCAAGGGCTTCCAAAAAGCTGGAGTTCTCTCCAACTTCCTGGTGACTGTCATTGTTTGTAGACTACCTGTCAGTTCACTGTTTAGCTGAAGTGGTTGACCTGATGTCCATAGTCACTCACAATTAACTGGAAACAGAAATCCTGCCAGTGCAAGGCTGGTTTTGAAAGATAAAGTAGACTACAGTGACTTGATATTTCCCTTTCAGAATGAGACAAGTCTACTGTGTTTGTCAACAGAACTCTCTAGGCTCCCATCAGCCCGCAAGGCAGTTTGGAAACTTACTTCTGTCTTTGCTATTTCAATGTCCTGTCTGCAAAGGTTCATTTTTTTGTTGTTGTTGCTTACTGGATGTCTTCCTTAATGTGTCCATGTAGGAAATACTAACTAACCTTCTCTCTGTATCTTACTCTCATCTCTATATTTTTGTATTAGCTGGTCCCCATGCTTGGAATGCACTCACTCCTTCTTCACTTCTGCCCCATAAACTCCTTCTTTTCTCTCAAGATAGAGGCCCACACTCTTCCATCTACATTAAGGGCTCTTAGCTTGGGGTCTGTGAACTTGTTTTTGTTTTTACATTTTGATAACTATTTCAACGTAATTTCTTTTATAATCCTATATAATTTATTTTATGCAACAAAACGGAGAAGTAATCCATTGGCTTTCTTAGACCACCAAAAGGATTGAGGACACAAAAAATGTTAAAAAACCCCTATTATACATGAAAGCTCTCGATCATTCCCTCAACTAATAATGCCTTCTCCTCAATCTACCTTATATTTTACCTTTTATTCACTCTTTTTTTTTTTTACATATTTTTAATGTATATTTACCTATGTTCTATTTGGTTCCCCCTTTACAATGTAAACTCTCCCAAAGTAGGTATTATTGATTCATTTTATTTGTATATCTTAGCACAGTGCCTGGGAAATGAAACCTTAATTAATACTTGCTGATTGAGTGATTGAAACAGACTTCTGAAGACCTGTTATAACTGTGAGGCCTGAGGATAAAATTGATGGAGCTTCAGCAGTTAAAGTTGTTGTTTTTTTCCTACAAACCAGAATTACCCCACTCCCTCCTTCTCACCTCCTAAGGGAAACTTTCCCAAAGCCATTCTCACGTTTCTGAGTCCCTATGATACCACATTCACATTCATTGCTTTGTATGTTTCAATGGAAAGAATCTGGATCTGGAGCCTTCTGTTTTTTTCAGCTATGAAAAGAAGATGTTGGATTAGATGACTTCAGAATATAAATATGGTAGAGCCAGCTCCTTCAGAGAGAGATTGTTAAATTCTTCAGTGGAAACACTGACACCTTGGAAATTGGCAAACAGTACAAACTGGGGCTTGATTTATTGTTTTGTTGATTGTTTAGACTTATCACAATAATTGAAATGTTAATAATTCAAATTAAATTGAAAAGTATGTCATTTACATATGGGAGAGCCTGGTTGTTAAACATTTACCATTGGACCTCTATTTCAGAGGTCCCTTCTAGCTCCATGAGTCAGAGGACCTGGATTTAGATTTCTGATCTGTTTCTTAAAACCTGTGTGAGCTTAGACAAATCAGTGCCAGGGGTTCTCAAACTACAGCCCTCAGGCCAGATGCAGCAGCTGAGGACATTTATCCCCTTCACCCAGGGCTATGAAGTTTCTTTATTTAAAGGCCCACAAAACAAAGTTTTTGTTTTTACTATAGTCCAGCCCTCCAACAGTCTGAGGGACAGTGAACTGGCCCCCTATTTAAAAAGTTTGAGGACCCCTGAAAGCTTTCTGGGCCACAGTTTTCTCATTTTAAAATGAGAA
Organism: Antechinus flavipes; assembly: GCF_016432865.1. Taxonomy (NCBI): domain Eukaryota; kingdom Metazoa; phylum Chordata; class Mammalia; order Dasyuromorphia; family Dasyuridae; genus Antechinus; species Antechinus flavipes. The sequence goes on along the minus strand of NC_067399.1, from coordinate 634,432,916 downwards.
AATTGGACTCCATTTCTACGATCTTGTCCAACACAAAACCTGCAATCTTATAATCTTTTTACTACAATGCAATAACCAGCTACTAAGCACCTATTATGCACTGAGGATTGGGGGAGAAAACACAATGACAAACAATCAAAGAGCTTATATTACACTCTTCCCACTTGAATTGTAAGTCTCACTACTAGGATAACCTTAAACTATCCTGTTGCTTGGATTTATGATGCCTTGACTACATTAGCTGGTTGAAATACTGGTTGAACCAATGATTGATTGAGGATTTCATCCTGGGTATCATACTGGTCTTTGGTCTGGATTTTGACAGTTGGACATTTTCTTATGACCACCTGACAAAAAGTGTGTGACAAGTAAGCAGTACTCAAGGTGCTGATTTCCTCTATTTCACATCTTTGAAGACCTCTTGGAGAGGGTCAAGGAAGGGCAGCTATAATCAGTATTTTTGGGTGGTAATGAGGGCCTTTTTTCACTCACCATTTTTGTTTTCATTTAATTTTAATTTTACTTTTTTCTCAATTACATGTAAGCAAAATTTTTTAACATTTAAAAAAATGGATTCTTCAATCTTCCCCCTCCTTCTCTTGTCCCCCCTCATGAAAGCAAGCAATTGATATAGACTATACGTGTGCAGTCACGCAAAACATTTTCTTTATTAGTCATTTTTTACATTTATCTTAAAGATTTGTAAGACAAAAGTTCTTCTTTGTTGCGTGGCAGTCATTTATGACTTATTTGGTCTTTCTAGCTAACATGAGTAAAGTATTTTTGCAATTTAATTAATCAACTTCAGAGATGATGATGATGATGATGATAGAGTGAGTACACAGAGATTCTTTCTGGCTGTTTTTTTTGGCAGCAGTTCCTTTATTAAAGGGTTAGAGTTTTTATCCTAAATAATATTTCATGTCCTAGAAGTTAAATTTGCACATGATTATCAGCCCAAATAATATATATAAACTTAAATCTTTTTGTAGAATTCACGAACTCATGGATCATCATGCAGCTATAAAAAAAATCAATTTATTGTTGACAACTTTAAATCCATTTAATTAGATATATTTGGGAGGTACTGATATATTTAAATCTGTTTAAAGGAGTGGAGATAAAATTAAGCTTTAGGATCTATTTCAGTTCATAGACCACAGTAAGAGAGAAATTAGAGGTTCAAGAATGACAAGAAAGGTATGTTTCTGAGATAATGTTTTCAAATGTTGACTGAATTGATATCCTGGGACAGTGATAGTACATATAAGTGTTCCATTGGATGGTGGTATTGGGCCACTTGTGGGAGGCCGTGTGATATGGCAGATAAAGGTCTGAGACTTCAAACACTTACAAAGTACATTATCCTGAGAGAGTCAAAGTTCCCTGAACTTTAGTTTTCTCACTTATAAAATGGGGATAATTGTAGTGCCCACTATAACCAGAGGGTGGTTTTGAGGATCAAATGAAATGATAGATATCAAGAGCTATATATAATCCATTATCATTATTGTTATTGTTGAGTGTTCTTCCATCATACATTGGTTAAAGACTTCACAGATTGTAATGACAAAATCACTGGACTGGAATTAGGAGATTTGGGTTGAATGCTGGCTATTTCTTATTCTTAGGAAAGTTGTAAACCTCAGCTGTAAAATAATGGGGTGATCTTTTTAATTCTCTCCATCTCATGAACCTGTTGATGAGACTAAATGGACAAAGCCAACTTGAGTGGACTCTGATACTCATCCATTTTTCTAAGTCTTCTATTTTTTTTTTTTTTTGACTTTGGGTTATTTTATTTTATTACCGATAACTAGAGTTTACATATAAATGGAGGCTGAAACACTGTTATCTCTTTTACCTGCAGACTCTGAGACTAGCCAGAAACGACACATACAGAATTCATTCCTCACACAACAACACAGCTGCCCATATGCTACCAGTCTGCCTGCTGGTCAGAGAAGTCCAGTAAAAGTAGAATCGAGAAAAACGTGTCATGTTTACAAAATCATCCTAAAAGCATTTTCCCCATTTCCTCCTGCTCTTCTCCCTCAGTTGGATTCTCTGTGGGCATTAGAGAGTTCTGGTATATTTTCCCCCTACTTTTAAGGAAATGCACACCCTCATTTTCTTGACATTGTTTCCATAAGACACCATTGAGCTGGTCTTGAGTTCTGTGATTCCAACTCCTGGATATATATATGCATCTCTCTATAGAATCTTTGTGACACGGGCTGCACCTTTTGCATTTCTGTGATTCCAACTCCTGGAGGTATATATATATATATGCATCTCTCTATAGAATCTTTGTGGCACAGGCTGCACCTTTTGCATTTAAATTTATTGTAAAACATTACCCGCATCTGTAATTATATTGCTTTAAAATAAAGCCTTCACCCACTCTTAACATCTTTGATGTCCCTTCCCTGCTGACTCTATTTTTTCTTGTTCCCACTTTACGTTAATATGAAGAGACAGTTGAGTAAATGCACAATGAACTTCAAAACCTAGTAATTGTTTTTCAGAAAGAATGAAACTTGCGAATTAGATATGGATTGTAAAAGAACACCAGGGCTGATTAGTGTTCGTTAGGGGTGCCCGCTGGACCGTTCTGACACCTGCCTGCCAACTCTCTGCAGATCTGCCACCATTGACGCCTCTGTTCTGCCCATCACATGACAGGCAGCGAGAAGCGCTGGGCGGGAGTTTAAAAGGCTTTGCGGTGAGCCGCCTTGTCAAGCTCCACAATTCATGGGACTCTTGACATAAAAGGCAGCGTGAAACAAAGATGAGCCGCATCCATTTACATGCAAACTCTAGTTATCTGTAATAAAATAAAATAACCCAAAGTCAAAAAAAAATAGAAGAAGAAGACTTAGAAGAATGGATGAGTATCAGAGTCCATGCAAGCTTTCTTTTAGATTGTGGAGATAATGAGTTTGGGAGGATTTGAAGAGAAGGAAAAAAATTCACAAGCCAAGTTTACAAGCTGCTGAAAAATTGCTTTTTAGGGAAAAAAACCCCCATACCACCCTTTTCATACTAACCATCTGCTTGCATCTTGTTTACTGCCCAGAGTGCCAGTTTGTGCTTATTAATCATGCTTACACAAGTATCTTAATTACTCCCTGTGTAGCTGCTCTGTCTTGAACTCAGAAGTTGACCTTTCTCTTTTTATTCCTTTAAATCATTAATCATACACAATCAATGCCAACAGGGCAGAGCCATGGAGAAGGCTACCCAGATTCTCCAACCTCACGCCAGTTCCAGGCAGACATGGAGCTGCAGAGAATGTCTGCATTACTAGCAGTCAGCCATATCCTAATTAATGACCCCTTCATGTCAACACACACACACACACACACACACACACACACACGCATACACACACACATTCATTCTTTCCATTCTTCCCTCTCTCCCCTATTTCTCGATAATTCATATTTCTATGAAAATCCTTAGGACCTTCACTCAGATTTAACAATCATGAGCTATTGCTTATCTCTAGAAGCATTCAGACAAAGGCTGGAGGGATCATTTGTGGGATTCCTCCATTGGCCATAATGATGGACGACCTGGACCCTGAAATCCTTTCTTTGATTTTCTGAAAATTTGAAAAACCCAATAAGGAAACACTCTGGCCTCTAATAAGGAAATGCTTCCCTTATTCTAACTCACCATCCCTAGTCAATGGGAGGCAAATGGCCAAGAAAGCTCGGGCACTCTTAAATAGGTCTTCATTTCTCTCTGTATAGTCGGTCCCAGCTACAACAAGCCTATCCTTCTGGGCATAGGGAGCTTGTATTAAGTAGAGATTGGCTTTCCATTGGAGGTAATAGTGTCTGTTGAGGTTTTTGAGGCTCTGATTACTTTTCCACTGTACTCTGTAAAAAGTTGTTTAAGCAAAGAAACTGGAAAAATTCTGCTTCAGAAAAAAATCAAATTCTCAAAAACTAAAGGGAAGGGGAAAAAAAAGAGAAAGAATTGTGACTTGCTTTTCAGAAAGAAATCTCTTCTTCTCACTGTCCTAGACAAATTACAGGATGCAAAAGTAATTTTAGCGAATGCTGCTCCTCACCCTTCCCCCATCAGTCTCCTACGTATGATGAAAATCCTTGTGATAAAATACAGAGGGGAAGTAAAACTCCGGGCCTGTTCATTTTGACAACTGAAATCTTCTGGCCTAGGAAAGGAATCTCTGCAGATTCTTTTGTAAAATAACTTGTGTTTTCTCCATACTACCATTAATTTTACACTTTTTTAGGGGGGAGTAGGGAAAGGTTTGAAATATTATAAAGTTGCAAGTATTTTTTTTTTTTATTATTCTAGCAAAGTCACAATGGCCAAATGAATTTGACAGGTACTATAACAAGTTGTGGAATGTATAGGTAATTTCAGTTCACTGGAAGGCTGGGTGGTTTTTATACTGTGATGCTAAGAATTTTGTCACCCATGATCCGTCAGTACCTTGGGAAAAACACTCATACATGTGTACCTACACACACATACATACTCTTTTACCTTATACTTTTATGAAACAATATAAAACGGTTGGGGAGGGGAGCACCTAAAGAGGGAAAAAAATGTCTCTCAAAGTAAAAGCAAGAATCTGTTCTAGTGAAAAATCACCTAATTAATTCAGATAAAAACTTTGCTATTCCCTGTGTTACAGGAATATACGGTTAGCAGGTTTTATTATTTACATTAAAAATTACTTGTTCATGAAGTAAAGTCATAAATCAGTTTACCCTGAATGGAGTGAATTAACAAAATATTTCATCCAGCAGAGCATGTATATATTCGACTGGCCGTTTTTTTGGAGCTTCTCCCTGATTGATGAAGTGAAAATTCTATCTTGTCTCCGGTGAGGCTTCACGTCACTTTCCGACATAGTTTTGGTCTTCGGGTATGTGTGTGCTTTTGGCAGCTGCTGGTATCGGCCAGCCCGGATGGCCACTGCGGATGACAGAAAGACATAATTCATTTCCATTTGGCAAAGTCATCATTAACTTGAGCTCCTCAGAGTAAAATGTTTTGAAAACTAGGCTTGGGCGGCTTGCATAACCCTGGTGTGCTGTGGAAACCCTTTGCAAAGAGCTGTTCTTGTTCCTGGAAGCTCCCGGTCCCTCTGATTTCAGTGGGGAGAGCCCAGTTTGGCAGGTGCCCTATTTACTCTTCAAGGCCTTTGGAGTCTGAGAACCAGACTCCTGAAACAATGCTGGGCTATTTTTAGGGGAAAGCCAAAGCAGCGCTTTTTGGGTTCTGGTTCTGATCCGGGTGGGAGTGGAAGGGAAGGGATTCTGGTGGTTGAGGATATTTAGAGGGGAGACTCAGAGTTTGACTCTGCATTTATAGATGGGACCCTCTTGTGACCAAATGCCAGAACTAGAAGGGAAAATTAAACACTTACCTAGGGCCTGCTGTGTGTCAGGTACTGTGTTGAGTGCTTTTAACAAATATTATCTTGTTTGATTTTCACAACAACCCTTTGCGATAGATGCTATCATTCTCCCCCTTTTAGAGTTGAGGAAACTGAGGAAAACAGACTTGCCAGATCCCACAGCTGGGAAGAGTCCAAGGCCAGATTTGAACTCAGTTTTTCCTGATTTTAGACCCGCTACTCTATCTGCTTATAAGGGGTTTTGAGGGATCCTATAGTTCATCTGTTTCATAATGTATTTGCTGAAGCCCATAGAAATAAGGGAGTTTTCTGAGGTCATGCAGCAAATCTGTAACAAAGCTGAAACTAAAATTCTAGCTTCCCTACAGGAAGGAAGGCCATTCACTAGTCACTGCCAGTCCAGTAGAAAGGCTAGATTGTGGGTCTTTTTTCTCAAAGTCAGTCATGACCAGCGTACTTGATTGGTTATAGAACTTGGCTGATTCCTGTTTAGAAATGTGAAGTCTGTTCATGGAGCATTTAAGGAAGTAGTTTGTCAAGAAAAAAACAGTATTTAGATTCAAGAGTTTGCTTAATGGGAAATAGCTAAAGAATAAATAAAGAATTCCTGGAGAATACTTTAAAAATCCACAAAAATATCATTAAAAATTCACATTGCAACTAAAACTTGTCATTTAATATTTTTATATATAGAATACAAAAAAAATCTTTAAAAAACCCACAAAATCATAAAGAATCAGCTTCTACAAATGAGACTTGTCATTCAATATTTTTAGATACAGGGTACAAAAATCTTTTTAAAAACCCACAAAAATCATAAAAAATCAATGTCTAACCTGAGACTTATCATTCAATATTTTAGATATAGAGTACAAAAAATCTTTTAAAAAACCCACAAAAATCATAAAGAAATAACATGGAAGTTGGAACTCTTAGGAGAATCATTGACTCTAGAGCTAGAGGGTCCTTAGAGATCATTTAATCCAACCCCTTCTTTCCATGGATGAGGAAACTGAAGTCTAGAATGACTAATCTATCACACTACAGTGCACAAAGGAGATGCTTCATTTAGGTTGGTCGAGTTGAATTGAATCGAATTCCCAAGGTCACACAGGGATTGGCAAAGCTTGGATTCCAAACCAGATTCTTGGACTCTGAATCCAGTCTTCCTTTCAAGGTTGATTTGTTTTGACAGTTGCCAAACTCCAAACTTAAGGGTTTGGGATTAATCACTCAAAAAGCATTATAAGTGAATAAGTAGGGGTTGTTGGCTGGAGAAAGACAGAGAGATCCTGATAATAGTCAGCAAATACTTATCAAGTGCCTACTCTGTGCCATGTGCTGGAGATACAATTACAAAAAAGAAAGAGTCTCTAAATATGATCTAAAGGGAGAAGATAATGTATAAAAGGTAGCTCAACAATTTGGAATTATGCTCAAAAAGTTATCAAACTGTGCATACCCTTTGATCCAGCAGTGTTTCTACTGGGCTTATATCCCAAAGAGATAGTAAAAAAGGGAAAAGGACCCATATGTGCAAGAATGTTTGTGGCAGCCCTCTTTGTAGTGTCTAGAAACTGGAAACTGAGTGGATGCTCATCAGTTGGAGAATAGCTGAGTAAATTGTGGTATATGAATATTATAGAATATTATTGTTCTGTAAGAAATGACCAGCAGGATTATTTCAAAAAGGCCTGGAGAGACTTACATGAACTGATGCTAAGTGAAATGAGCAGGACCAGGAGATCACTGTACATGGCAAGGACAAAATTATATGATGATCAATTCTGATGGACCTGGCTCTTTTCAACAATGAGATGATTCAAACCAATTCCAATTGTTCAGTGATTGATCAGCATTTACACTCAGAGAGAGGACTGTGGGAACTGAGTATGGACCACAATATAACTTTTTCACTTTTTCTGTGATGTTTGTTTGCATTTTGCTTTCTTTCTCAGTTTTTTTCCTTCTTGATCCAATTTTTCTTGTGTAGCAAAATAACTGTATAGATATGTATACATATATTGGATTTAACATATATTTTAACATATTTAACATGTATTGGACTACCTGCTATCTAGGGGAGGGGATAAGGGGAAGGAAGGGATAATTTGGAACAGAAGGTTTTGCAAGGGTCAGTGTTGAAAAATTACCCATGCATATGTTTTGTAAATAAAAATTTTTAATAAAAGAAAAAAAGAAAAAAGGCATATAAAAAGGTATAAAAAGTATATAATATATGCACAATATATAAATATATAGATGTAGATTATCATCTGTAGGATATTATAGTCACCAAGGGGATGAGTACACATAGCTATCAGGAAAGATCATGGTACTTATTATTCTCTGTAATCTGAACTCTGATTGTTCTTACTATCTAAAGACAACATCTTGAGAAAATCACTGAACCCAGAGCCCTGAAACACCTGAATGGGAATCGTGCCTCTGACATACATTAATTGTCTGTTTGGGGGAATTTATTTTTTATTAAAGCTTTTTATTTTCAAAACATATGCAGAGGCAATTTTGCAACATTTACCCTTGCAAAACTTTGTGTTCCAATTTCCCCCCCTTTCCCCTCATTCCCCTAGATGGCAAGTAATCCAATATATGTTAAATATGGTAAAAGAGATGTTAAATCCATTATATGTACACATTTTTATACAGTTATCTTGCTACACAAGAAAAATCAGATCAAAAGGAAAAAATGAGAAAGAAAACAAAATGCAGGCAAACCACAACAAAAAGAGTGAAAATGCTGTGTTGTGAACCACACTCAGTTCCCACAGTCTTCTCTCTGGGTGAGATCACAAGATTACAATGATCACAAGACCATTGGAACTAGCCTGAATCATCTGATTGTTGGAGAGAGCCACATCCATCAGAATTGATCATCATATAGTCTTGTTGTTGCTGTGTACAATGATCTCCTAGTTCTGCTCATTTCACTTAACATCAGTTCATGTAGGTCTCTCCAGGTCTCTCTAAAACCATACTGCTGATTGTTTCTTACCGAACAATAATATTCTATAACATTCATATACCATAATTTATTCAGCCATTCTCCAACTGATGGGCATCCACCCAGTTTCCAATTTCTTGCCATTATGAAAAGAGTTGCCACAAACATTTTGGCACATACAGGTCCCTTTCCCTTCTTCACTATCTCTTTGGGATACAAGCCCAGTAGGAACACTGCTGGATCAAAGGGTATGCACAGTTTGATAATCCTTTGGGCACAGTTCCAAATTTTTCTCCAGAATGGTTGGATCAGTTCACAACTCCACCAACAATGTATTAATGTCTTGGGGAAATTTTTAAAACAGGAAAAGATGTATCTTTTTAGGGAACAGTTTCTTTGAGTTCATTTTCTTTAGCAATAAAAAAAATTGGCTCTATAATTTAATTGGGAATCTCTAAGTAGTCAATGAACAGAGTGATGACTTGGATTCAGGAAGTCTCATCTTCTTTACTTCAAATATTTACTAGTTGTGAGATCCTCAACAAGTCATTTTGCCCTATTTGCCTCAGTTTCCTCATCTGTAAAACGAGCTGAGAAAGAAATGGCAAATGACTCCAATTTATCTTTACCAAGAAAACCTAAAATATGGTCACAAAGAATTAGATATAACTGGAAAATGATTGAACATAATTTAACTAGTGAATGATGTTTGGGGTGAGGAAATGCCTTCTGCCAGTGCAACTATGGAACTGTTCTTTGGCTTCTGTTTTTGGAGAGTTTTCTGAGTGCGTTGAGCAGTTGTGAGTATGTGAGAGGAAATACTTGAATCCCAGTCCTCCTGATTCTGAAATCAGCTATCTACCATAATCTACCATCTCTCTTTTAAAAATCTATAAGGGAAAGATAATAATGCTTGAGGAATCTCTTGAGTAATGGATGAAGAGCTGCTGTTGTCTTCAAGATGGTCTTGGTTGAAATCCCACTAGTGACACGTGACATATTCTGTCTGTATGGATGCTTTCATCTCTCAGAGTCCCAGCCTCTTTCTAAAATGGGGAGTTTCAGTGCAGGGAGCAACCTGCGTGTCTAGTAGAGGGTGTTTCCTTCACTCTTTACCAGTGGAATTATAAATCCAGACCTTACTAATCCCCCAAATAAATGAAATGGATTCAGAGAAACCTTCCTTTATTAAGCCTTATCTTTACTAATAAAATTATAGGACCAATAAAAAATAAGAACTGATACCAACATGTATTATCCACAGAGCAAGTCATTGATATAGTGCAAAGTACAATGGTTTTTGAAGTTAAAATGCCATGGATTCCCATCCTAGTTCTGCCATTTACTAACTAGAAGGCCTTGGCCAAGGCATGGAGCTCCATAGTTTCAGTTTCCTTGTCTGTAAAGCAAAGGAGTTGCACCAGATTAAGGGTTCTCAACCTTTTTTTGTGTCACAGATTCTTTTGATAATCTACTAAAACTTATGGTCTCATTTCAGAATCATGTTCTTGAACATATAAGATAAAATACAAAGGATTATTATAGAAACCAGTTATGTTGAAATATAGCCAAAATATTTTTTAAAAAAAGAAAAAAAATTCATAGAACCCCTGTGCAAAATGATCTCCTACATCCATTTCTACTCTTGGAGAGACTTGGAGAGATTTACATGAACTGATACTTTGTGAAATGAACAGGACCAGGAGATCATTATACACTTCAACAACAATACTATATTAGAATCAGTTCTGATGGACGTGGCTCTCTTCAACAATGAGAGGATCCAAATCAGTTCCAATTGATCAGTAATGAACAGAACCAGCTACACCCAGAGAAAGACCATTAGGAAATGAGTATGGACTATAACATAACATTTGCACTTTTTCTGTTATTGTTTGCTTGCATTTTTATTTTTCTTCCCAGGTTATTTTTACCTTCTTTCTAAATCTGATTTTTTTTGTGTAGCAAGACAACTGTATAAATATATATATACATATATTGTATTTAACATATACTTTAACATATTTAACATGTATTGGACTACCTGTCATCTAAGGGAGGAGGTGGAGGGAAGGAGGGGAAAAGTTGGAACAGAAGTTTTTGCAAGGGTCAGTATTGAAAAATTATCCATGCATATGTTTTGTCAATAAAAAGCTATAATAAAAAAAGAAAGTGGGATTGATCCATTGCCATGCTTGCAATGTCAGAAAAAAGGGAGGTAGGTCTCTAATATATGCATGAACCTACTACAATGATCTTTTCGGAGAACATGGACAAGAGTTGTTAGAATGGAAAGTCAAAGACAGGTTGTACTCTGCATTGCTGAAGGGAACTCCCAAATCAATGAAATTACAGATTTAATTGAGCATGTATTTCCTTCTAAATGATACCTTCAATTTTTACTGGGTGCGACGGTGGAGGGCAGGAAAAAAGGGTTTCTTAACATACCTTTTCATTTAACCATTACTTTTCAACAGCACTAATATAACTGCTTATACTTCCCTTTCTTCTTCCATTTCCCCAATACCTTAAAACCAAAGATCAAGAAGAATGGCAAGGTTCTAATAATGAAGAATGTTTAAAATCCCAAAGCAGTCATTTGGTTATTAAGTCTCACTACTTTCCCACTATTCTCTCCCTGTGGATCATACCATTAGCCTTGTCATATGTTTGTAAAATGGCTCTAAGTGGACATATGCTGGTTATTGGTTGGATCACTGTGGCCCTGCTTTGAGCTTTCTTAAATGACCAATAAGTCCTGAAGGGAATTTTCCCAATGCTCTCTGCACCCCTTTTGAGAAAGCTCCCAAAGTCCTATTTTATTTATCAGCTACTTCCTTCACATTTGTAAGGATGCAGCACAGATGCTAGTCTTCATTTTTAATGCTACAAATTTGAGTGAACTATTTTCACATGCTTGGGACTAAGGAGGAGAGAAATTCATCTTTCCCAAAGTATGAGAGCCCTTTTCCATAGGGCTATTTTGTTTGTATGGGGGACAAGGCCAGGGTGGAAGGTTTGGTTCCTGATGTGACTTTTCAGTCATCACTTTGAAGTTGCAGGTAAAAAAGGGTACAACTTCCACACAGCCCTCCCCAATGAGTTTAGAAATGAGGGCTAGATTTCCTTCACCTCATAACTGTTCAGTAAAAGAATATTCTTTTGGAGGATTATCTCAGCCCTTGATCTGCCCTTGCTCTTCCTTCAGCAAATCTACAATTGATGGCAGTGCTTAGCAGGGTGTCATTTTTTTGTCCCTTCCCAGGTTCCCCAGCCATCCAAGGTTTGAAAAGAGTCCAAATACCTTGGTATCTTTTTATACTTGGCTTTCACCTTCAAAGACTAATAATTTATTATTCTGTGTTATGCCTCAGTTCTTTCTGATGACAATATATCATTTTTTAATGTTGGTAACTTGATTTTTTGTAATATCGAGACACATATAAATAGGAGAAAAAGAAAATGATAGCTAAGTACTTTTATGGATAGCAATCCGAATACTGCTCTTGATTCAATTCATCCAACCATTTATCTGCATAAATTATGGTAGTTAAAGAAAGAAGAGCGGACTCAAAGTACACTTAAGGCCCCTTTTTATAGCAACATAAAACAGTGCAAAAATTACATTCATTACTTTTTAAAATATAGCAACTCTTTATTATCGTTTTCATTCATTGAAAGTAAAATGTCTCACTTGTTAGCTAATGAAACATTGTTGGATTTTAAGGAGATCTTGTCTAATAGTGGGAGGAGGCTAGAGGACTTGTCCATTATATTTTCTTTCTGTCACTTGGCCCCCTGTTCTCAGTACATGACAGGGTATTAATGACCTTTAGGAAGGAACAAAGAATTGGCTTTATTAGCAAAAATGAATAACTTGCCATCTATGTTTATTATTTTGTAAGATCTGAAGAGACTTTGAAATGCACAGGTTCCCCCTTTGAGGGGAGCCGAAGGGAGGAAGAGGCCACACAATGGGAAGAAAGCTTTAAGGCCTCCCTTTGTCAGCCTTCAGCTTCCCAGCCCTCTTACACATCTTTCTTTTTTCATTAAAAACAAAATTAAAAAGTAAATAAATAGAAAAGGGTTCGTGACCTCTCCCTTTGCATTAGCTCTGTAAGTAACCCTCCCAGTTACCAAAGTGAATTTCAAAGGATAAGAAACTAGGCTATATGTGCCCCGGTGCTTCTTGGGGTATTAGGGAAAATTCTCTGTTTAAACCATCTCACTTAGATTTAGAGCTGGAAAGGGACCTTGGAATTCTGTGGAACAGTTCCCACATTTGACAGAGGAGGAACCTCGAGGTCACGTAGGGAGTGTCAGGAGGATGGCTATGTCCCTCTGGATAGTTGGTCCCATGAAATGGTCTGTTTTGGTCTTGTGGCTCTGGGCTCTGGGAGCCTTCTGTCATTTTGTTGAGACGCTTCCCTTTCATCTCAAGTAATTTTGTGTGTTGCCCTTTTTGGTTTCCTCAGTCAATTCTGATCCTCAGAGGATCCAGTGCAATGGTGTAGTCACAGATATTGACCTGGAGCATCCCCTCTTCTGGTTCTTCTCTTCCTCCCTCTGTTGAGTGAGTTACTTTGGTTCTATGGTTTTTGCCCCTTTTCCATTCTCTGAGGTCTCTTATATACCTCAGGCTTCACTGAGATTTTCTGATGACTTCTGGGAGAGAGCAATTGGTCAGCCATCTTTTTGGAGCTTTTCCTCCACCATCCCTTCTGAGAGTTTTGTTCTCAAATGAAACTTCCATCTGTGCCCATTTCCCCCCCATCCTCTGACCATTTTCTAAGCTCCAGAGGCAGAAACACTTTCACTTGTGCCTTTTTGCTTTCAGCAAACTTCAAATATTTGGTATTTTTTGAAGCTGCTCCATTAAGTGCAGAATACTTTGGAATGGCTATGTTCCCTTCGCCTATGAAAAGTATCACTTGGCTAAGCCCCTAAGATAGAAGACTTGGGTTGGGATCTTGCCTCTCTCCCTTACTATCTGTGTGGCCTCTTTGAGCCTCAGTTTTCCCTTCTATAAAATGAGTTGGACCAGATTACTTCTGAATTCTCTGGCTCTCTTATTGATATGATCTACATAACATAATAAAATCCAAGAATTTTTCACATCATCACCATAGCAACTCCTTCTACCAAAAGAGATCTTTGGCTTCCATTTTAAAGCTTGCCATTGGGTCCTTGAGTCCAGAGATAGAGACCTATACTTCGACTCAAGATGACATGAGTTCACAACTTACCCCAACACCTATTAGATATGTGACTCTGGAAAAATTATGTAACAATTCATCTATTCAATAAGGACCAGGTGACCTCTCAGGTCTCTTCTAAATCTCTATCTGTGAACCTATGATGTGCTGTGATTGAAAAAAAAAAGATCACTCACTGACCTAACTTTGATATTAAACTAGTCTCAGAAGTCCATGACCTGCCCATCCTCAAAGCCGTCTTTGGCAGGACCCTTTGGAGTTTGGGCTTTCTGACAATAGGGATTTCGAGAACTTAGGATCATCTTCACACTACAGTGGGGTATCAGGGCAGTACTTGTTTAAGAGGCTTAGAATAAATCATTTCACATTGAGAGTGAGTCCATTATCCCTCATCATCCTTGTTGGTTTCTCCTCTTGAAGGCTGGCTCTGGCTTTCCTTCTTGCATCTTTACCCATGATAGCTCCTTATCCGGCTCGTGGGATACAGCATCCTTTATTTTTTCCATATATATGGACACAGCAATTGTTGAGGTCACAAGCTGCTTTCAGGTCAGATTTAATAGCAGAGAAAAACAGCATCTTTTCCATTCAAATCTTGTGCTGTGATTTGGGATGGATGCCCTCAAAAGTAGTTCCTAAATTTATATGCTTCATTATTATTATTAAAAATAGCATTAATGGTGCTTTGATATGACTCATTAAGGTTTTGTTATTGTCTCTATTTTACAGATAAATAATTTGATGCTCAGAGAGATTGGGGACTTCTTCATGGCTAGTAAATGAGAGAGGCAGGATTTCAAATTATGAAACAATAATGATGATAAAATTGTTATTAATAATATTATCTAGCATTTAAATAGCTTTGAAGGTTTGCAAAGCCCTTTATAAATATGATTTCAGATCATTAAGACTCCCAAGTTCAGGATTCTCTTCACTATTCTTTCCTTGCACTAAAGCATGAGTTTATAATTTGTGTGTGTGTGTGTGTGTGTGTGTGTGTGTGTGTGTGTGTGTGTGTGATGGACCCAGTGATAACTGGGTGATTTATCCAGTTTCCCCTAGCCACAAAGAGGGAATCCAGTTCTTCCTGGATTTGAGAATGGCTCTCGATCCACTATACCATGCCTGTATAGGATCCGGGTATAATCATGCTATTTGTCCACAGGCACTTAATAAATAATGATAATAAACCCTTATTAATTAAGTGCCTAAGGAGAAAGGACGTTAGGTCAGCATCGTTATACAGACAGACTTGAGGAGTTCTTAATATGGCAGAACTGTTGAGGTGGACCAGCCTGATTTCTAAGGTCCTTAGAGTTTCAAAATTCTGGATTTTGTTTCTTAAAAATTACAAATTGCAAACAGAATACTAGAATGGCTAGAATAGAGAGGTGGAGGATGTGGCTCTTTGGTTTGTCTTGTTGTTTGTCCTTCGTTCTTGAAGGGAATCATGACATCAGGGAAGGGATGCTGTGAAGTACAAGTGAACTGGATTTCAGGGAGAGAGGGCTGGGCAAGGGCACCTGCCCCACTTCCAGAGCCCTCTGAGTCCAGTAGCCCTAGAGAGATTAGGGTCCCTGGAGCTGGTGACAGGATGGGCTGAGAGGATGAGGCTAGGTGGCGCCATAGTGCACAGAGCACTCAGTCTGGCGTCATCTTCTCAAGTTCAAATATAGCCTCAGACACTAGCTGGGTGACCCTGAGCAAGTCACTTAACCTGTTTGCCTCAGTTTCCTTATTTGTAAAATGAGCTGCCGAACAAACCACTCCAGGATATTTGCCAAGAAAAACCCAAATGGGGTCTCAGACTCACTGAAACAACTGAACAACCACAAAAGATGGAATGGGATCAGTTTGTGACTGCCCAATATTTTTCTTTTTTTTTCATGTCCTAGTTTCCTTTCTCTTCTTTCCTTTTCTTTTGATTCTCTCCCTCTTCTTCCTTTCCTAATTTTCCCTCTTCCCTTTATTTCCTCCCCATCCCTACTTCGGAAAGACTTCTCTCTAGTTTTCATTCTATTGGTGTCTTTTCTATGTGTTTCTATTTCTATGTTCTAGGGGCAGAATAGAGAGTCGGAGAACTTAGGGGCAATTCTTAGATCTGCTATTTTCTTCCTCTATAACTTTCATCAAGTCCTGTTGGCCTTTCTTGGCCTCAGTTTCCCCACCTGTCAAATGAGATAATTGAACTAAATAACACTGACGTTTCTTTCCCCCTTTGTGATCCTAGCTCCAGCCTTGTTCCCATTTTAACCATCTTTTCTGCACTGTTTCCAAGACTCATAGGGTAGTAGAAATACATTCTAACTTAGAACACAGAATTCTTAGTCATTATCTAGTTCAGTTCCCTTCGTTCTCATGGGAGGAATGGAATATCCTGCTTGATTTCTCACAGCTAGTAGGCTATTGAAAGCCACGCATAAGAATCAAGGGACTGGTAATCTCTTTCACTTTCAGTTATTTCAGGAGGGTCATAGGTTTATGGGCCTGGAGCAAAAATGATGATGATGATGATGATGAAATTGGTAATATTAGCAGCTAGCATTTAAATAGCTTTTAAGGTTTGCAAAGCTCTTTACAAATATTTCATTTTCACAGCAACCTTGGGAAGTAGATGCTATTATTATTATTATTCTCATTTTCTTTAAAAAATTTTTTTTCCTCTTTACTTATTTATTTTTCTGAGGCAATAGGGGTTAAATGATTTGCCCAGGGTCACACATGCAGGAAGTGTTAAGTGTCTGATGTCAGATTTGAACTCAGATCCTCCTGACTTCAGGACTGATGCTCCATCCACTGCGCCACCTAGCATCCTCATTATTCCCATTTTCCATATGAGAAAACTGAGGCATGCAAGGTTTAAATGGTTTATTCAGGGTCACACTGTAATGAGTACATTATATTTGAACTCCACTCTTCCTGAATCTCCACCTATTGCTCACCCAGTCCTCCTAGACCATTTAAGTTAATCTCTTCTTTTTATAGATGAGGAAACTGACATCCATGGAGGTTGTGACTTACTGAATGTCACCTAGGGTGTAGGTATAAGAGGCAGGATTTGTCTGTCTTCCAGAGCCAGGGTTCTTTTCCTCTGACCCACCTCACCTTCCATGCCTGTACCCCACCAGTGGTACCATGACCTCCAAACTTCCCAGTACTTTTCTAGCTGCAGGACTGTGACAAAGAACCTTAGCGACTCACCTGAATAATGGCTGAAGGCTATGTGGCAGATCTCTGCTTTGCTCCTTCTCAGGGCAGGGATTGGAAAACCTTGCCTGCTGGATTTTTTCCTCCTCCTCCCAACCAGGAGTGTAAGTTTTTAAAGAAGATATTTTGCCAAGCCATTTATTTCATTTGATTAAGCCATTAGAAAAGATTAGAGGTGTCTTTAGTTCTGGAGATAAGTTTAACAGGGAAAGGATTTCAGAAACATCTGGGCATCATGCAGAACACCTTTCCCGTCCCTTATCTTTAAATGCAGCTGTTTGTATTTTTTTTTTAATATATAACAGATAAGAGTGATAAGGTGAAATAGCATGTTTGAAAGCTCCAATTTCTGATATCTCATGCAGGTTCCCCTCAGTGGTTTCCTTCAGGTATATAAATATATGGGAGTTTTGCTTTTGTATTTTCTTTTTATTTTTTTCCCGTGTAGAACATTATCTGCACCACAATGTGTCATCACCTAGCAATTGAACGTAGCTGCCCTGAGCCCTGTGCCTGAAAAAGAGGCTTTCCCTTACCCAGCCATGGCTGCTAGGACTCTATTTTTCCATATTCTTAAATGCATAATTGTAGATTATTGTCAAAAATGGGGATACTTTTAAGACAACTGGCTCTCTAGGGAGGGTTTCCTTGACATCCCCTCCTCACCTTTCTTAATTAAGGAAGTGCAGAGCAATCAGACTAGTTGTATTCAGCAAAGGTTCTTGAAATTGAAGGCCCCATGTCCATTTTTTTTTTTACAGGGATCTGACAGTTCAGTGTTTTTTTTTTTTTTTTTTAATTAAAGCTTTTTATTTTTCAAAACATATGCATGGGCAATTCTTCAACATTAGCCCTTGCAAAACCCTGTGTTCCAATTTCCCCCCTTCCTCCAAATCCTCCCCTAGATGGCAAATCCGATGTATATTAAACATGGTAGAAATATATTAAATCCAATATATGTATACATATTTATACAATTATCGTGCCACAGAAGAAAAAAAGAGAAGCAAAATGAAATACAAGCAAACAATAATAGAGAGAGTGGAAATGCTATGTTGTGATCCACACTCATTTCCCATAGTTGGGTGTAGCTGATTCTCTTCTTCACTGAACAATTGGAACTGGTTTGAATCATCTCATTGTTGAAGAGAGTCACATCCATCAGAATTGATCATCGTATAATCTTGTTGTTGCTATAACAGTTCAGTATTGAAGCATGGAAACTTGTGTTGGCCGTATGCAAATCTGATTAGAAGATATGGATGATCTGTGTTTTAAATTTTTAAAAGTTTTAATTGTCATTTGTTTTGAAATCATAATCATTTTCTGGAAATGCCTCTTTTATCTTCTTTTCCAAATGGAATCTTCCCTTGTAACAAAGAAAAACAATTAAACTAAAATATCCATAATATAACTATAAGAATTGTTTTTTTTCAATGTGAAGAGGGAGAAGAGGTAAGAGGGAAAAAAGAGAATTTTTGTTAATTAAAAAAAACTTTAAATTTTAAAAAAACAAATAAAGCTCTCAATAGGGTAACGATGCCTCTCATCATTCTATCTCAGTTGTCCATCACTTCTTTGCTGATAGAAGAGGTTTCTATTCTCTAGTACTATTTCTGGTTTTCCTTTACTGACCACCTGATTTCCTTTCAATCATCTTTTCATTTATATTCTGGTAATCATTGTGTGTATTGTTATTTTGGTTCTTCTTCTTTCATTCTGGATCCATTCATAGAAATCTTAGCGTGTTTCTCGGAATTCCTTATATTTATTATTTCTTCTTGCACAGCAACATTCTGTTATATTCATATTCTGTATTTTCCAGCTATTTCTCAGTTAATGGGTACCCACTTTGTTTCATATTCTTTGCTACCAAGCCAAAAACTAAGTATGCCATTACTCAAATTATTCAGCATTTACTGGGTGAGTTTAGATCTCCTTCACCACTTGCCTAGATTATTTCAGCAGCTTTCTATTGGTCTGTCTAAAACCTTTCCAGGATCATTCTACACATTGCTACCAAACGAAGTGTCTTTAAGCATAGATCCATCTAACTATATGACATTCCTACTCAATTAATTCCTTTGTTTACTCTTCATAGTCTGACAGAGCAGATGAAGGTAAATTGAAAGGATTACATCAACAATTTGAGAAATTGGGATTCAGAGCAGGAAACACAATGATGAGGGTTCATGGGTGATAAAACCTTAGAAAGATAACCTGCATCCCATATTCCCCTGAGGTGACCAACTAACTATAAGCAAAGATTGAATTTGTTTATCTAGAACCTAGCCCAGTGCATTGCACTTAGTGGGTGCTTTAATAAATGCTTACTTACTGATTTGCTATAGAAGCTCCAAAACTCTTGGAAAGATAGAAAATTGATGAATCATTCTTTCTGTTTCTATTTGCTTTCAAAGAATAATCAGGTGTTTGTTTAAATGAAGCTTCTTATTAGAAGGTTAACTCCTAATAAGTGGAATTATTTCAGTCTTTCTATTTGTATGCCCTGTGTCTAGCAAAGTACTTGGTAAATAATAGGAGCTTAATAAATATTCATTGATTGATTACTGGTACCAGTCAATGAAAGCAATGGTAGAAACTTCTTTTAGTATTGTGAAATGTA
Source organism: Antechinus flavipes (assembly GCF_016432865.1). Lineage (NCBI taxonomy): Eukaryota > Metazoa > Chordata > Mammalia > Dasyuromorphia > Dasyuridae > Antechinus > Antechinus flavipes. The sequence goes on along the minus strand of NC_067399.1, from coordinate 634,413,498 downwards.
CAAGTTGAAGATTTACAATTCCCTGTGAAAATTCAAATACTATCATGGAGACCATGTACTTTAATCAAGATAGAATGTTTCACTTTAAAAAATAAATATGAAACATTAATTTATTAATTCGCTAATTGTTGCTCTCTTTTCAAGGATATTAGACTGAATCTTTAGCTCTGATACATATATATGTATATGTGTACCTATATATATACAAGCATTCTCTCTATTTTATCCATACACACATACATCTATGTATATGTGTATTCACTGTATGTTTCATGACACCTTTTGAATTTAGGAAGTTTTTAAGCGACGTAGTTGTTTCAATTTAATGTACTTAGATGGCCAAACTCTTAGCCTTTTTTTGGGTGATTTATATGGATCCTTGAGTTTGAAAGATTTTAGAGACTGTAGATTGAATAGATACAAGTATGAAAAAATATGTCCCTAGTTAGCAATTTTCAAATTGTGGAAAATTAATATACTTTTTGCAGAAGCTATGTATTTCTGATCAAAGATTTAATAAAGAAGTTAAATTCTCACAGGCTAAATGGCGCAGGTGGAGTTGAAAGAGCAATGAAATGGAAGGTCTGAGTTCTAATCTCATTTCTGCCCTTGGATTGGAAAATAATTTAACAACTATGTATTTCCTTATCTGTAAGTGGAGGGTTTGGGACCACGTATAGGGAAATGTTCCTAATCCTGTTTAAATTTTTTTTGATGGGAAGGGCATTTGGTTAAAGGATGAGACTGTGCTATTTAATTATTTCTAAAAATTCTTATTTATAAATTATTGTACAAGCATATAGCTTAGGAAATCATCCTACCTGCATTCCAACTCTACCCCATTCCTGGTCAAAGTAAAAGCAGTTAGCTCATTACCTACAAGTTGGAAAGGAATTGGTTTGAGAATAGTTAAAAAGATGCTCCATCTTGGTCATCTCTTAGCTGTATCTTTATATTTTTCATCTTAGCTATAAGATGGGGCATCTAAGGATAGGCTTGGAATCAAGAAGATATTTGTCCAAATATCATAGACACTCACCAACTCTGTGACCACTGTCATGTGATGCAGTGATCAATTTACTTGATCTCTTTGAGTCTCAGTTTCCTCATCAGTAGAATAAGGGAGTTGTACTTGGTGATCATTAATGTTCCTTCCAGTTTTAGATCCTGCCTAGGAGTTGGAACTCTGGGTCAAGGATTTTGAATAATTGAATCTCTTTGATCACATAATTCCAAATTGCTTAGCAGAGTGACTGAACCAGTTTATGTTTCTAGTGTATCAGAATGTCCCTCTCCCCTCCTCACCTGACATTTCTACATCCTGTCCAACATTGACTATTCTCATCTTAAAAACCAATTTTTTTAGACATCATTTTCCTTCCAATAGTGACACATGACTATAAATCATGGATTACTACAATGTCTAATCAAAATGGGAGCTTACTGAAACAGCAGTAAGAGAGGTGCAGGATGGGAGTATCCAGGCTCTTCCATATTAACAGCTGTAAATTAAGTGGCTACAAAGAGATTGTTAAAGAAATAACTAGAAACAAAGGTAGCACTAGTTAAGTCATGAGAGTGAGAAATAGCAAACAGCATAGATACCTCATGTGTTTCATTAGTACTTATTAGTAATGTTAGGAGATTAAGAGGAAGATCCCATACATATAAGATTAAACTCTCATGGAGAATTTCCACGAATTGGAGTCACACAGGATGAGACCCCAAAAAGGTATGAACTTCCTTTCTTTGTATTCTCAGTGTTTAGCACAGTACCTGGTACACAGCATGTGCTTAAAAAGTGCTTTTGCACTAATTAATGCAAAATTTTTTTTTAGTGGGACCGCAGATAAATTGAAAGATGCAAATACTCCATTTTTTGTTGTTTGCTTGCATTTTGTTTTCTTTCTTTTTTTCTTTTTTGATTTGATTTTTTCTGGTACAGCATGATAATTGTAGAAATATGTATAAAAAGACTGCATATGTTTAATATATATTGGATTTCTTGCCATCTAGGGGAGAGAGTGGGGGGAAGGGAGGGAAAATTTTTGGAACACGAGGTTTTGCAAGGGTGAATGTTGAAAATTATCTGTGCATATGTTTTGAAAATAAAAAAAACTTTAATAAAAATAATAAAAAAGATTGCAAACACTTCATCTTGGTTTCATTTTTATGTACCTTGCTCCCATTCAGAAATCTTTTCCTACTTTCATCTATGTGGACACAGGCTATAAATCTGTCCCTTTTGGCCTCAAGTTGTGTTACATTTCTACTCTGTAGCTACTCTTGCTTCTCGGGGTATTTTTTTGAGCTCCCTTAGGTGGAGGTCAAGATGGAGGAGGTTGTTTCTCCATCTGATTCTCAATATTTTTTTTTGAGTCCCAGGTCATTATTAACTAATCTTGTCTTCAGTATCTTTTATCTCTTTTATGTATCTTATTCCTCTTCCTAAACTATTTCTCTCTATTCTGTTAGATTTCAGAGATGTGCTGGTAAATGTTTAACAAGCAGAACTCCAGGGAAAAAATGTAGGCAGGGCACGCCTTTTAAGTTTAATCTTCTTTGTTAACATTTTCTCCATTTTCAGTCAGTCTTCAGTGAAGACAATCAACAAAATAATAAATAAAGCCTGGATTTGTAGTGCTTGCTAGTTTCTGAGATGTGAATATTCACACTAAATATTTCTTAATTTCTTTTTTAGTTGAAGTTTTTTACTTTCAAAACATACGCAAGGATAATTTTTCAACATTAACCCTTGAAAAATCTTGTGTTCCAATTTTCCATCCCTTTCCCCACCCATCCCCTAGATAGCATATTATATATGTTAAACACGGTAAAAAAATATATGTTAAATCCAATATAGGCTTACATATTTATACAATTATCTTGCCACATAAGAAAAATCAGATCAAAAAGTAAAAAAAATGAGAAAGAAAATAAAATTCAAGCAAAGCACAACAAAAAGAATAAAAATGCTATGTTGTGTTCCACCCTCAGTCCCCCAAAGTCCTCCCTCTGGAAGCAGATGGTGCTCTCCATCACAAGTCTATTGGAACTGGCCTGAATCATCTCATTATTGAAAAGAATCACGTCCATCAGAATTGATCATCATATAATCTTATTGTTGCCATGTACAATGTTCCCCTGATTCTGCTCATTTCACTTAGAATCAGTTCCTGTTTCTCCAGGCTTCTTTGAAATCTTCCTGCTGAGCATTTCTTACAGAACAATAATATTCCATAACATGTATATACCATAATTTATTCAGCTATTCTCCAATTGATGAGCATCCACTCAGTTTCCAGTTTCTTTCTACTACAAAAAGGGTTGCCACAACATCTCTCATTAAGGACATCCTTTTTACTAAGTTGATATATTTTAGCTTAGACTGCTCAGTGATCATCTGTCTTGATGATGGATGCCATCTTTCTTTAGGACTTGAGTGTATCAGATCAGCTCCCTCCAATAGAACTAGATTCTACTTTCTTTCCTTGTTGTAGTGTCCACTTTCCTATTTGAGATACCTACAATGTTCCCATTTCCCATCTGAAGAATACCTCCTTCCTCTGCTCATTTGCTGATCAGGAATGATGGCTATATTCTGAGTCTATTGAGTGGTGACACCTTTCTTGGCTTGGGTTGCCAGCTCTATCCAGGTTCCCAGGCTCTTTTTGATAATTCATCACTTAAATCTCCTCTCTCCCCTTTTCCCTGTGAGTGGTTTTCCATTATTCTATCATTACACTTTTATAATAGCAAAAATATTTCAAACATCTATTTAAGAGAGACAGGCATCATTCCTACCTTGGCCATTTCTTTATCTTCCCATTCATTACTTCCTCCTAGTACATTTGACCAAGCCTGGAGGAGCTTGATTTGGCTCTGAAAATATCACTTATCCCCATGATGTTGCTAGCTTCTCCTTTATCACAAGTACATATTTATACCATTGGAGCTACTAGTAAAAATACTATGGTGTAGTAATTTTAAATTTTCCCAGTATGATGAGAATTAAAAGGAAAGTCATACCCCAATATTACACAAATTTCATATTTATTATGGACTTGGATTTTTTTTAATATTGGAAAGAATTCAGAACTACCAAAAATACAGTAAAATTATTAACAGTAAGAATTTTTTTTTTATATTCTTGGATTAGCAACTTAAAATAAGGCAAACCAAGGTAAATATTGAATTGCCACCCTTATTTCTACTGAAATCTTTGTTGGTGGCCATCCATTTCTATTTGTTTAATATAGATGGCACACTGAATAGACCATTAGAATTAAGAGACAAACAGATCTGAGTTTGACTCTTGCTTAGCCTTTATTGGCTGAGGGCCCTGGGCAAGTCATGTAACCTCATTGAGCCTTAGCTTCTTCATTGCAAAATAAGAATAATAATAGAAACCCTATTACAGGGACCTTGTAGGGATCAAATGAGATAATTTATATAAAGCACTTTGCCAATCTTAAATCACTTCTATTATTATTATTAAAACATGAATAGTTTTCTTTGTAACAGTTATAATTTAGTGATATCCCCAGGTGTCTTTGGTTTGGGTCACTCTAATGATTCAGCAAATTCAATTCAATAAACATTTCTTTAGTTCCCCTTATGTGAAAGGCAGTATGTTTGGTATCAGATTAAAATGATTAAATTCTGGCTCTTATTTCAATGAAAACAGTGCTTCTGAATCCTAATATTTATCTCTCAAGGCCAGTCTCTGATTTAAAAAGTTACTATTTGTACTTGAACTGAATGATCATTGATCTAGTGCTTTTGTTGCCTCCCACCCCCCAAATCAAGGAGAAATAGATTCTTTTAAAATTGCAATAATTCTGAACCAAGGCAGTTTTATTCAATCATTGTTATACCAATCTAGCAATCTCTCTTGGTGCCTAATACAATCCTTTGCATACAGTAGGTGCTTAATACAATCCTTTCCATGCATTAAATCTTTTAGGAACATTCATTAAAGATTGTTGTTTTATATATAGCTCCTGAGTTGGGCAGTAACACCTGGATCTGCTAATGCTAGGGTCTCTGTGGGAATCCAGATAATTTATTTAACTTCTCTGGACCTCATTATCCTCATTTATCAAATGAGGGTGTTGGATTATTCTGCATCTAAATCCTATGATCTGCCCCAAGAAATTCAAGTAGTTTCTTGGTGAGGAAGCCTGAATGGATTTCTAAGCATTTAAACTGGAAGTTCCCTGAAGGTAGCTTGAAACCCTAAATTTATATGGAATGGTGAAATTTAATATAGATTGCAGATACCTTTGGTAAATCTATTAGGGGGTCATTGTTTCTAATATTTCCTGCTCTGATAATCTTGGTAAACTACATCATCCCTGAACTTCATTTTTTTCTTCTGTAAAATGGGAATAATAATATAGCACTTACTTTCTGGAATTGTGAGAACCAAATGAGATAATTTATGTTACAGTACTATGCAAACATAAAAGTATTTTAGAAAGATCTAGGATTATCTTCATCTAATTCTTTGTTTTCTAGTTAGAGTTTAGCTAGAAATTATCCTAGGACACAATTTTCTCCTGCTTGTTGTTGTTAAATTATTTTAGTTGTTAAGTTTGACTCTTCCTGAGTCCATTTGGGGTTTTCTTCATAAAGATAATGCAGTGGTTTGCCATTTCCTTCTCCAGCTCATTTTACAAATGAAGAAACTGAGGAATTTTCCTCATTCCAGGCCCAGCACTTAATTCACTATGGCACTATCTAACTGCCTTTTTCTCCTTCTACTCCATATTTAATATTCTACAGATTATTATTGTTATCATTAGCATTAGGAAAATAGCAATAAAATGCTTTTACCACCTCTCTCAGGTTTTTGGAAGAAAAATTAGTTTGAAAATCCCCAAACATTAAATAAACGTGGTATGTCATTATTTGCTATAAAATAGTCCATCTTAGTGATGAGTTGGGTATTTCTGTAGCATCTCCAATGGTGGTATCAGTTGTATTATTAACAAAATTTACCTGTGTCTTTTTCCTCTGGAAGACTTTGTTGTTGACCTCATTTTTGTGGAGTAATTTGATTTTTATTAACTAAGTAATAGAAGAGTTTAGCAACTGGATACTCAGCAGACAGGCTGTCTGTTTGCTGTTCTCCGTTTACTTTTCTCTTGTTAAAATCATCAAAATGTTGACAGCTGCATAACTCTTTTTAAGGCATTCACATCCTGACAGATATTACAGATATTTGTCATTTTACTTACAGTAAGTGACAGCTAAAATTAGCTTTATGCCAGATTGGAGGAGAGCTTGGATGTAGTGAGTCCAGTCAAATTTGTCTTGTGTTCCTTTAATGTACAAGTGATTTCAGGCAGTTATTAAGGACTGAGTATTGTAAGGATATGGGGAAGATCTAGGGAAGTGGGGCTTCCCAGTTACACAGCAGAAGTAAGGGAGCGAAGTTGACCACAACAATTCATCTTTGAATTTTAACTCTTCCTCTCATACCTCCTTCCCCTATATTTTCTTACAGTCATCAAAGCTAAGACCAGGTGAAATAAAAAGTTACAGAATTTTAGAACTTCGGAAATTTCAGAAGTCATATGGTCATGTGGTCTAATCTATCCATTTTACAGATTAGGAGACTGAAACTCAGACATAGTAGGTCCTACAAGGTAGGTCCCCTGACTTTTGAGTTAATATATTTTTTTTACCTCATTAGGGTCAGTTAGAAAAAAGTTTTTTTTATACTGTGAGTTGCTACCCAATAGAAGATCATGTAAAGTCACCAAATAATGATTTATTATCAGTAAATGTTTCATTTGTATATCTATTTTATATATTTATATATCTGGGGTCATTTCTTGGGTGAAAAGGGGTTGTGAGTGGAAAAAGTTTAAGAAGCTCTGAGTTAGAATGTAAGCTTCTTGAGGGTAGAAACTGTCATTCTTTATATCTGTACCTTTGGTACTTAGCACAGTGCCTGACACTTAGTAGTCCCTTAATAAATACTTGTTATTTACTCATTTAAAACTAGCACTTAGCACAGTGTACAAGGGCACTTAGTCAATATTCAATTAGTCAGTCAACAGGTGTACGGTAAATACTGACTATGTCCAAGGATTATGCTAGAAAAAAACAAAATCAAAATAATCTCTGCCTTCAAGGTCCATTAGATTGTAAACTTCCTTTTGCTTGTTTTTGTATCTCTATCCCTTAGTAGAGTGCCTAGTTCTTAGTGTATTTGATTGTTGGAACTTAAAAATTTACATCTGAATGGGGAGACACATATATTTGTGTAAGTATTTGTACTAGACATAAAAGCAAATGGGTGGGAGGTATCAGAACCACAAATGAGGAGATGTTGAATTGTCATTTTGGATCCATCATAAATCACCTCTGGGGAGGAAAGGCTCCATTTTCAGTTTAGATTCTGTATACACTCACTTTCTCATCCCATTTGACTTGAACCGCATTTTCAAGTCGTTGCTCCAATCGTGGCTTGTTGCGGCCCATGATGCTCCTTCATTCCTGAGTTCAGGTTAAGCAAATGTTTAAAGCTTGTGCTTTGGACCACAGCTAGGAATCTCCAAAAGAAAAAAAAAAACTGGTCTGGGGGCCTGGAATAACCTTCTTTGCAGTAGATGGGGGACAAATTCAGGGAGTTTATAAAAACTCTCCTTAGAAGTTTACCCTGTGAAGGTTGGGTCTGGTCTGTTGGGTAGAATTTTTTCCCTCCCTAAACTGCTCATCAGTTATACATCCCTTCGTTTGCTCTTTGCCTCTGGATTATATTTTAAGACACCTTTGATTTCTAGGGAGAAGATCTACAAGATAGACTGATTTTGTAATTTTAGAAATAATCAACTAACTATTCAAACAAACTATATTCCTACAGACAGATTGAAACATATACTTAGATAGCAGTCTATCCCTCCAGAGTCATTTTCTTGATTAACATCTCCAGGGAATGATTACTTCATTTCTGCTTTTTTCTACTTTCTTTGCCTGTTGGAATCTCACCTGTAAAGGCTCAGGCTTTATAAGAGCTTTCCTTGATCATCATAGACTACAAAGATCACTTTCTCCTCTGAATTATTATTAGCATATTGCTAATTTGAAAAATAAACCTTGATAATAGCCTTTTTTCTCACATTAAATAGAGGGACCTTCCTCTCGTTTATAAAGTTTTTTTTTTTTTTAAACAGCCTGCATTCTTTTTACCTTTCCTTTCATCTAGTACTTTATTCATTACTCCAATTAAATGCCATATTCCCTGCTTGCTATTCCTCATGCAACACTGGCTGTGCCTCATGACCAGAATATTCCCCTCTTTCACCTCTACTATTTAGGCTTCCTTTAAGGCTCAACTCAAATGTCAGCATCTTTGGGAGACTTTCCCCAGTCCTTGTGCATATCTAGTAAATATCTATTAATCTCCAGCATTAGAATATGAGCTCCTTGAGGGTAAAGATTGTTTTTGTCAGCATTTATATCAGTAATTCTTAGGGCAGTGCCTGGACCACAGTAAATATTTAATAAAAATTTATTGATTGATCAATACTTAATAAATATCCATTTTTAAAATTTCTACTTGAAAGGGAAAAAACATGAGAAAGAAAAATAAACAAACAAAAAATAAAGGTGAAAATACTATCCACATTCAGTTTCCATAGTTCTCCCTCTGACTGTGAATGGCATTTTCCATCACAAATCTATTGAAATTGTCTTGAATCACAGCATTATTGAGAGAAGCCAAGTTCATCGCAACTGACCATCATGTAATCTTTTTTCTTTTTTGGTCTCGTTTTTCTTTCACAACATGACACATATGGAAATATACTTTAATAGGATTTCACATATTTATCCTAAATTAAATTGCTTACCATTTTAAAGAAGAAGGAACAATTTGGAACACAGTCTTACAAAAATGAATGTTGAAAACTATTTTTATGTGTATTTGAAAAATAAAATACTATTGAGAAAAAATTGAAAACTAAAAAAAATTTCCAATTAATGAAAATATATCCTCTCTCCTACTTCCATCCATCCCATTGGGGGAAAAAAAGAAAAACACCTTTGGGACAAATATACACAAGCAAGTAAAAACAAATCCCCACATTGGCCATATCTAAAAATATTACCTTTTCACATTTATATACCCTTTCACTTTGACAAAATTGTAACCTTCTTTTAGAGTATGAACCACATCTTATATGTGATGTTTAGAAAGGTTTGAGAGACATAGCTTCTGAATAATTTAATAATTTCATTAGTAAGGCCAGTGGGTTATTAATAAAAAGATGGTTATTTGGCTGACTCTCTTAGACTAAAGACAATAGTGGTGGAGGGACTCACAAATTATATACCCTTCAAAACAGTATATGGTTATTGGGGCTCAAAGTGACCCTTGCCCAGAGAAATTATCTACTCAGACCACCTCCAACTATACCAGACCATTCCTAGTCTATGATTATTTAGACAAAAAAGGATCCATTCCCACTCAAACTCGAGTAGAACACGATAGGATTCTCTCCCCCTTCACCTCCCCCCCACCCCTGATTAAATTCATTGCAAGGTTGGTTGGGGTCTGGCCAAGATTGAGGATAGACTTAAAGCAATATCATTATCAGTAATGCCCTACAAGAAAACTGAACTTAAAGTCAGGACTTTGGAAGAAAAAGGGAGAGTGCTGAATCTCCTCAAAATATTGTTTATTAATAATCATTTCTCACATAGATTTCTTCATATTGGTCCTTCTCTGTTAACAACTAGTACAAATGCCTTATGTGGAGTAGATACCCCAAAATTCTTGAAGATTCACTCATAGCTTACCAGTCAAAAGGTTGAATCTAGTTAACATTAGAGATGGAAGGAAAGAAAAATGTTTCTATGGATATTAGACTGTCAAGGGGTCCACATGGGATTAAGGTTGGGGGGAAGTTAAAAAAAGATGGGGATAGGGACTGCAATTATAATTTCTTTAGAATAAGGAATTCCTGGCCATGAAAACTCTACCAATACAAAGTCTCTACTTTTTCTTCAACTTGGAGTCTTAGAAAATTAACATATGTTTAACACATGGACTACCAATTCTAATAGCATGCCCAGATTAAAAATAATTGGGAAATACTGGGAAAGTTGGAAAATAAAAAGTAAATAAAATATCAAACATAGATATATTACATTTTAAGACTAACTGATCACATGACCCATAGGGTTCCTGATATTTGGTTTAGTGACCCCTGTTTCTATTTGAATTTGACAACATGGCACTAGAGAAGAGAGAGACCAAGAGATTTGCTCAGCCATTAATTATTGAAGACAATACCTGAGCTCAGTTCTTTGTGGCTTCAAGGTCAAGTCTCTCTCCACTATTCCATTCTGCCTCTTATAATAAAAGTAAAGTTTTCAAATAAGTCATCACAGTTGAGCATTCTACTTAAGACTCAAGTGTAGCTTAATTACACAATTTGGGATATTTCTCAGTCTTTGGCAGCTCTGCTGGTCAGAACTAAGGGCACAGTTTTCTAAGGAGACTGCTGTGTCTGTCTTTTTAACATGTTAAATGCATTGTTAATGAAATTGAAATTTTCAAATGGCTATAGATTTATCATAGGAGGTGTCACACATTGGAAGAACTGCATTAACCTTTTGTTGATTTGAAGTCATCTTACCTTATGCCCAGGAGCCCAATTAACATTATCGATTTGAATCATACTCATTAAGATCAACTTATTTTGTGTTAATTTCCTTCAACAAAGAACAAGAGCGCAGGCTGAAACCCAACACGATGGAGTTTAGGCAGAATGATTGATTTGATGGTGAGAGGCTTGTTTTGTACCATAATCTCACTTTGACACTGTCAGGAACTCATTGTACCAAATCGCTTCTGATGAGGCAGTTACTATTTTGGAGTCGAGGTTCATATTCATACTGAGCTGGGGGATTTGTTTACATCTCCCTCATTTGTGATGATGTTACTTTTGGAGCCTGAGGTGATTTCTTCACATAAATTGGGATAAAGGACCAGTGGATTTTAAACTTGGTGCTCAAACTCTGGAAGAAACTTCACCCCTTTCATTTGATAAAGTAGGGATTTGGGTTGGGTATTGATGGCACGACATCCTTGGCATTTGGTTATGACCATTTCCTATTTACTGAATTATCACTATACATGTTACACACACACACACACACACACACACATTTAGTTATTTAGTTAGTTCTAACTATACATATAGAGGAGACTGATAAGGGAACCTATTATAAGATTTCAGGATTTAGAGCTGGTAGGGACATTAGTGATCGTCCAATCTGGTCCTATTATTCTATCAATGAGAAAGCTGAGGTTTAATGTGATGGATTAACACACTTAAGGTTGCACAGGTTTTGTTCTTCCTTTGTTTTCTAAGGGGACCGATAACATTCTGATATTGGGTCAGGGCACAGTATGTTCAGCTGTGATTGATCAGCCCAGTAGAAGCTTGGAAAATTCTATTACAGATTGGACACAATTAATCTGTTAGAACACTGGGGAATGGAGATGCCTGGATTTGTGCAACTCATGTTTCTTTTGTGCTAGTGTGGTTCTGCTTTGCTCATGGAGTGTAACCCCTTTTTGACGTGCCCGTGCCATGCTGGGCGGTCCTATGCCAGCATCTTCCATGTCTCACAATCAATAGTCAAGTTTTTTAGAGATACCTTGAGAGTGTCCTTCTACTGTTTCTTCTGACTGTTGTATGAGTGCTTTCCTTGAAGTTCTCTATAAAATAGTCTTTTAGGTAAGAATGCATTTGACATTCAGACTACATGGCCAATCCATTAAAGTTGTGCTTTCTGTTGAATGCTTGACAACTCAGCTTGAGAGAGGGCTTCAATATCCAGTCTTATCCATAATCTTCAGAATCCTCCTGCGATAATTCAAGGGGAAAACGTTCCATTTTTTGGCATGATTCTGATCGACTGTCCAGGTTTCACAGCCATGCAACAGTGAAGTCAGAATAACACCTCTGTAGACCTTCAGTCTGCTAGGCAGCCCAACACTTCTTATCTCCCCATATTTGTTTTGGAGGCTCCCAAATGCTGAGCAAGGCGTGTATCAATCTCATTATGTGGACATATCTAGTCAAGGTAAGTAAACTTTCCACAGCTTTCAAAATTTCTCTATTTCCTGTGACCACTGGCTCCATATATGGATGGTGCAGTGCTGGCTGGTAGAAAACTTCTGGTTTCTTGGTGTCAATAACGGGCCAAAATTAGCCCAAGTGTCAGAGAATTGATCCATACTTTGTGTGTATCAGTCTCAGAAGCTTAGTGAGTGCCTAGTGATCTGCAAACAAACTTGTGCACCAGTTCTCTTTCCACTTTGGTCTTGGCTTATAGACTTTTCAAGTTAAATAGTTAACCATCGGTACAAAATTTGATCTTGATGGTATTTTCATACTCATTGAAGGCATTTGACCACAATGATGAAAACATGCTAAAAAACGTAGGAGCAAGGATACAGCCCTGCTCCACTCTTTTGGTGATTGGGGAAGTGTGATTATCATCCTTTGCCCAGAACTTGTGCAAATATGCCATTTTGAAAGTGATATATGGTATTGATGAACTTGTCCAGGCAACCAAATTTTGCCAAGATCTCCGACAAGATCTCATGACTGATAATATCAAAGGCCTTGGTCAGATCAACATCTCCTGGCATTCCTTCTGTAGTTGTGGGGTAGCAAATACCATGAGGACCACTCCTTGGCCCTTTCTGAAACCACACTGTCTTGACCATTTTCCAGGTGAAAGATCAGCCTATTAAGAAGGACTCTTCCAGCAATGACCAAGAAAGAGAGGCCCCTGTGATTGTTATAGGACAACCTGTTTTCTTTTTCTTTTTAGAGATTTGATTTCCTGAGGGGAAATCTCCTCTTGCCATATGATCGAGAAGATTTCAGTCTGCTTCTGTATGAGCCGTAGACCTCCAGCCTTATAGACATCTTCGCTGGGATGGAATCTGTGCCAGCAGCTTTGTCCCTTGAGAGGAGGTGACATCATTCTACACCTCTTCTTCAATTGGAGATTTAGCTATAGAGGGATGGACTGTAACTGGAAGCATCCAGTCTGTAGCTCCAGGGAGGGTTGATGACAGTCTGTTGAGACAGTGTTGAGAACACTATAGAAGTGTTCAGCCCATTTCTAGTACCAGAGGTCTTTGGTTCATAAATAGGTTTTAGCGTATCATAGAAGCATTTTGGATTGCTCCTGTTGGTGTAAAATTAAAGGTGCCTTCTTACTGAGGTGCCTTCTTACTGAGCCAAGAATCTTGAATCTCTTGCACTTTACTTTTGATGGAGTTAAATGCTGCCTTCTTGGAGGCAAAAAGTTGTCCTGCTAGTAAACTCTGTATAGTTCTCATGTCTAGTTTAGCAGTTTTTGAATTACCCATCATTTACTAGTAGTAGTAAGAAGCAGGGCTGATATGACAATCAAGGTTTCTTAACTCCAAATCCACTCCTTTTCTCATGACATCTTACTACCTTCATAATAATCAATATATGTGTCCAATGTCATCTACTATATGGCAAATTCCATAAAGGCATCATCCTTATCTTATCTAAATGTTCTCTCTCCCTCAGGGCTTAATATAGTTTAACTCTGTACATAGTAGGTTCTACATAAGTGTTTGTTGAGTTGAGTCAATAGAAGATGAAAGCTAGATAATAAGATATTTTATGATTCTTAAAAATAGCAGTTATATATGTTTTGTTGGATATCTTCAAAAATTCTCTAATATTCCAATGGATACTATGATCACATAGATGTGTGTACTCCTGCTAACGATGCAGATTGCAATCCATCTGAGCTTGCCTATCTTGTGAGACTCTCGACACCATCCATGTTGTAAAAAGAAATTCTAACAGTATAAATTTGTTCTCCCTTTGAGCTTCCCAAGGGCTTTTGTATTTGCATTAGGAAGTGGTTTTTAATGAAAGGAGATTTGAAAAGGGAAGAGAGAGATCTCTTGAGTGTGGTGGTATTTCTTTTCATTTTTGCAGAACCCTTGAATGTTGGACTCAGTTTCTTGGATCCTCAAATATTCAGTGATAGGCGAATGGAACCCCAAAAGGAAAAAAACTCTAGAACAAAACAGAACTAAATACTGCAACTGGGTGAAGTTAAAGAATCACTTTCACTTTTTGTTGAGATATAATGTTCATTATATTTTTAAAAAACCCAAAACAAAAAGTATATCCATCCCCAGGGGCCCATTTGACATTTTAAAACTTTCCTCTGGTTTAATTCATGGCCTTTGAGAATGGAATTCACATGGTCTTGGGGTTCAGGTAGCAAGGATCACCACGGCACCATGCATTCTCTTTCTTGCTGCCTCACTGAGCTTTCTGCAGGGCTTGAGCAAATTATATAGCTTATTTAGCTCCCTCTAAAAACAATAATGGGCCCATTCAGATTTTATCTGTAATTTTACTTTGTTGTTGAGCAGTATTAATAATGCTGCTGTAAAGCAGGCAGGGTCAGCACTTCCCAAATGTTCTAGGCTTTAGTGATAGGATAAATAGCTGTCTGTGGATGCATGAAGGGAGAACATGCAGATTGTCTGTGGGTAAGTTAGACATGCCTGTCTGGAATGGAACCGTATTAATATCGCATCTTGCAGGTTTGGCAAGGGCTTTAAGAGTACTGTATTTCAAGTTGGTTTTTATAGAAACTTGCAGTAGAACTGGGCAGGATTAATCATGGATGAGATATATCACACTTAGTACAGTATTAAATTCTAGCAATGGAACGACGCAAACCAGTTCATAACCTTATAAGAACATTGTGTGCTAGGAAAATACTGTATATCCAAATTAATGGTGAATAAAATGCTCTCTACTCTACTTTTTGGTGTCAGGGATGCAGGTAGGCAGGCAAGAGTCTTGGGTGTGTTCTTTTACCTTCCTATAAAGCCTTCAACAGACATCACTGGCTTCCAACACCTTTGTTCTTGCCCATTATTCTATGCCCAATGACAAGAATGCTTATATCAGTTCTGATCTTGGGGGAAAGGAAAGGATTTCCTTTTCCCAGGCAGAAGGAGATTTTGTGGTGATCTCATTGTTAAATCTAGTTAATTAACATTAAATTTCTAATTAATTTTTCTGTGAGTTATAAGGTTAAGTAATTTCTAAAAATTAATATTAATTATTAAATTTAGGATTAACAAAGTGTTATTTAATATTTTTTATTATTTTAAAATATTAAGTTAATATTAGGAACTGAATAGAATCTGTGGACATACAATTCTGTGTCTAGAACTGGAAGATATCTTAGAAATCATCTGGTCCAGTCCTTTCATTTTTTTTTTAGATAAGGAAACTGAGGCTCCTGGAAGGTTAATGACTAATCCAAGATCACTTGACACAAATAGCAAGATTGGAATTTGAACCAAGATCTTCTATAATTCCAATGTCTCTATTATTTGTTTTATGCCTGATATGATTGTCTTGCTAAATGTAAAGATGCTTATGGTCCCATGTCCTTAGAGACCACCTGGCATGATGGATAGAGTGCTGTACAAGGTATCAGGAAGACATGGATTTGAATTTTGCCTTGGATATTTGCTAGCTGGGTGAGGATTAGGTAGCCATGTACACATTCAGTCAGTTTACTCATCTGTAAAAGTTGACAATCATAACGATTGGACAATTGTGGAGACCTTGAGAGGATTAAATGAGATAATGTGTATAAAACATTCTGCAAACCCTAAAGCACTATATAAATGTCACTTGTTGTTATTGTTATTTCATAGATATATAGATATTGGTAGGCAGGGGATTCTAAGTAGTCATAGATAAGTGCTTGGAGGTCAGTGCTGGTTCTTGTCTGTTGTCCAGAGAGAGAGAGAGAATATTACTACATGACCAGGGTGAAACATTTATCCTGGGCAACTCCAGTGACACTGAGCCATTGGATTGCTTCGCTGTAGTAGAAGGGATGAGGATTAGACAAAAGGAAAAATTTCCTGACAGTAAGGCAGTAAATATTAGATACAAGAAATGGTTTCTGGAGAGTTTTATATAATAACTTTTATCTTCTTGAGCTGAGTAAGATAAAAGATCAATCAATAGTATCGGGAGGTGGAAATCAATAGTATCAGAAGGTGGACAAAATAACCTGGGAAGGACCCCATAACTTTTGAATTTCAGGGTTGCATAATATGGAATGGTGACCCGGTATGATGTAACATCACTTACATTTTAATTTTCAATATTTTTAGAGTTTCCTGCCTTTTATATAGTTCATCTCAAAGAGTCTGTTGGGATCAGGATCATTAGAAGGAAGGGCTCATTATTTGCTGAAAGGATGGATGCCAAATACTTGGGGTTTGAGTCAAGACTGACATATCCTTGAGGGCAAAGACTTTTATTTCTGTCTTTTTAGCCTCTGGAACCATTCCTGAAATATATTGAGCATTTAATAAAGACTTGGCTGAATTTTACTTCCTATGTGAACTTAAAATTACAATCTCTAAAGGACTCAGTTTCATCGACTGTAAAATTAGAGAATTATTACATTATTTCTGTATTTGTTTTCTGATGTCCTTTCCAGCTTGAAATTCTTTAACTCTAGTAACACCCTCAAAATGAGATTACTGACTTTTTCTCAGCATCTGTTTTTCTAAACCCATTTTCTACACAGCTTCAAAAATCTTAAAGTATAGGTCTCATTTTGTGACTCCCTTGCTAAAGAAACTTCAATGGTTCCCTATTGTCTCTGAGGTAAAATACAAATTCTTCAGATTAGCATTTCAAATATTTTGCAATTTAACTTTTGATTATCTTTTTAGGTTTACAGATTTTCTATTCTGACCCAAATTATCTACTGCTCTTTCCTGAATCTGGCACCAAATCTCTAACCTCCATGTTTTTACATCCTGTATCTGGAAATGCATTTCCTCCTCACCTCTCCTTAAGAGTCCTAGATTCCTTCAAGGCCCATTTTGAGCACCGTCTTCTATGGAAAGCCTTTCTGATTCTCCCATTTATTGGATCTTACACCCTCTTAAACTTGTCATATATGTACTTATCTTTATATGTTTTATCCCCCTCCTTGAGGGCAGGATCTATTTTATAGTTTATTTTTATGTTTCTAGTATCTAATGAATTATAGGCACTTATAATAGGATTATTGAATTGGATTGAGTTGGTTCTAGGGTTTATTCTTTCTTCCTTAGTAGCAGATTTCAAAATGTTTATATCAGAATTTAGACTGTTGCACCATTTCAGTGGTACAGAATGCCCCTCCTTTGATGGCAGGCTCTATGCAGTGCCATCTTTAGAGACTCCAGCTGCCACACAGAAGCAAAAAGATAAGCCATTTGAGGTTCTTCTCTTTCCTTTTTCTTCTTCTTTAACTTCATAATGAGTTCTGGGTTTCAAAAAAGAGTGGCTAGGTCAGTGTTCCTTTGGAGATCGTCAACAAGCATTTATTAAGTGTTTACTGTATGTCAGTCTATGTGTAGATAAGGATAAAAAATGGTACATCAATTATCCACTCTGACCACATGGCCAAGAATCTTGATTATTTGTGGGTTTTTTTTTTTTTTTTGGCATTTTGGCTTTTATGAGATGATTCCATTAAAGTAGAAGTTCTATGTTAGGAAGGATTGTTTTATTCTTTACTTTTTGTATCCCTAGATCCAAGTGCAATGTATGATACATAATATATATACCTACAAATTGTTCATTGATTCTATTCAAGTCAACAAACATTGTTGTAACAATGTTGTAATAAGCAAGTAAATATCTATTATGTGCCAGTTCTTGGGGCAGGTACAAAGGCAAAAGGTAACATTACATAAGTAGATAAATAATACAATATGATTCAATGAGGAAGAGGAGGTTAACAGCTAGCTCCTTTATCTAGGGAAGAAGGTACAGAAATAGCAAGAAGACCAGTTTGTCTAAATCAGAGAATGTATGAAATATTAGTGATTAATAAATCTGGTAAAGGCAAGATGATACAATGTGATTGTCTTTAGATGGAACTGAAACATCTGTATCTTGTTATAGAGGCAAAGGGCAGTCACTGAAGATTCTTGAACACTGTAAAGACTTGATTAAATCTAGGTTTTAGGAAGATTATTTTGTTATAGGGGTAGAAGGAGGTAAGAATCTGTTGTAGTACCTCCAGGTAAAAGTTGAACTGTGGTTGATCAAGGATGGTGACATTTGATGTTGCCATGGTAGATGGAGAGATATATACAAGAGATGTTAGAGAGATAAGTCAACAAGAGTTGGATCTGGGGGTTCAAGAGAAAAAGAAGGGTGGTGGATGCCTCTGAGTTTATGAATCTATCTGGAATATGATAATTGCCTATGCTTCCATTAGTACATGATAGCTTACGAAGTGATTTGTATTCTATCTTCCTTAAAACAACTCATGTGAGGTAGAAAGGTAAGGTGATACCCCCATTTTATAGCTGAGCAGGCAGAGATTCAGAGAAATTAAATTATTTCCCCAAGGCCACCTGGCTATTGAGTGGTAGGTTCAAGACTATAACCCTTATCTTGTGACTTTTAAGTTAAAGTCTCTGGAGTGACTGCTTTGTTGGAAATGGTGTGACTTCTCATACACATAGACTTATTTTCAGATTTAAAGGCAACAGTATGTCCTAATACCAAGCAGAAATGATTTTTAGATTATCTCCTCCATAAACACATGTAATCAAAATCTAACTTTAGGAGGCAGTCAGGATCCCCAAAGGACTAGAGATGTAAGGTTCCTTGGTGCAGAGATAAACAGACCAGCATAGAAAGAAATATTCTAGCCCCAAAGGGAAAAAACTCCTCCTTTCTCCCCATATTAGGGTACTCTTCATTTCTATGAAAATGTGACTGCGTGTCTTTATTTCTCAACATGCCCTCTTCTCACTTATTTATGGAATAAATGCCTACCAAACAGAAGCAATTGTTTTTTTTTTTTACCTTTTCACTTTTAAAATTGGATCTTTTCTTCTTCTGCTAGTTAAGTGAGTCACTTAAATTTAATTTTATAGTCTTTGTGAGTTCAGATAATACAGACACTGATTTTGCCAGACATAAAACTAGCGTAGTCATGCCCTGCTTCTGGGATTGTTACTCTACACATAACGATACCAATAAATATAAAGAAAGTCTTGGGCATTTTTGCCAGAGGCTTATAAAGAAGTGTAGCTTACTGCAGTCAGAAGGCTTTTGAGAGTCCATGCCCGTTTTTCTTTGGGGATTTGAAAATGTAAGTGTGCAAACGTACCAAAAGGCAGTTTTGTTCACCAATGACTTCAAGTTGTGAAAAGGCATGGGGGATAGCTCAGAGGTTACTTTAGAAACAAGGGAACTCTCAGTTCATTTGTTCCCCAATATATTCCCCTACCCTCAAGAGAAGGGAGACTTCAATAACTTCAGAAACAGAACCATCTCCTCCTGCACCTTGACTCTTGCACCTTGGTTCTGTTCTCTGGCTACAAGACCAATGAGGACGCATTGGTAAGGATGGTAGACCAGGATATCTGCATAAGGCTGACTGGAAGAAATGATGTGGTGAAATAAGAACTGTGCTAGATTAGGTATCAGAGAATCCAGATCTCCTCCCTGTGTGCCCTTAAACCTATTTAGGATTTGGTCTGTTTCCTCATCTGTAATGTAAGGATGCTAGATCAGATAGGCTCTGAGGTCATATATTAGAATTGGAAGAGAGAAGAGTGAGCATGATGATGGCATGGCATTGGAACTGCACAGGAGCTGATCAGAAGAGGAGAATCTACTCTTTTGTTTAGTCTGCTATTAGTAGTATCTCCCTTCACTCTCAAAATTCTGTAGTTTTTTTAAACAATTTTTTTTGGTATTAATTCTGTTTATTTTTACATGATATTCATTTCTAAAAATATCCCTTCTTCCTGTGTGCAGAGAGTCATCTCTCATATTAAGTATTTAACAATGAGGAAAAAAGCAGTTCAGAAGGAGCAATGAATCAATTAAGTTTGACTGTATATGCAACATATCATACCTGTCCTCCCTCACTTCTGTAGAGAAGGGAGAAAGATGCATTGCTCAAATCTTTTTCATAGCTGAAGATGGTCACTGTAAATAAAAAAAATTCAATTATGTTGTTGTTGTTTCTGTTACTCTATTGTCACTGTTTGTTTATTATTTTCCTAGTTTTTCCCTTTGCATCAGTTCTTATAAGTTTTTCAGTGCTCCTCTGAATTCTTCATATTTATTATTTCTGTTGTTCAGTTGTTCAGCAAGATCTGACCTTTGTGATTCCATGAACCATATTGTTCATGAGGTTTACTTGGCAAAGATACTGGAGTGTTTTGCCATTTTCTCCTTCAATGGATTAAGACAAACAGGCTTAAGTGACTTGTCCAGGACCACATGGCTAACAAATATCTAAGGCTGGATTTGAAACCAGATCTTTCTGATTCCAGGCTCAGCATTCTAATCACTGAGCCACCTTGCTCAGTGATTTTTTTTAAATAATAAAATTTAATAATAAATATTTTTAAATAATGAATAATAACAGAATTTATTATTTCTTTAATATCCCTTTAATAATAAAAGAATTTATTATTTCTTTAACATCCCATTATATATATATATATATATATATATATATATGTATACACACACACACACATCCACCACAATCATAGACATCTATTTTGTTTTAGATTCTTTGCTGCTACAAAAAAATGTACAACTCTATTGTCTTTAGGTCCCCAAATTAACTCTTTGAACATGGTATGGTGGATAAAGTACTAGACTTGGAATCAGGAACTCTGGTTCCAACCCATTATCTGACACTTACTGGATGACCAGAGGAAAATGATCCAGTTGTCTCATCAATAAAATAAGGTTTATGATACCTCTAGTAATTACACAAAAGGGTTGTTTTGAGGTTCACATAAAATAATATATGTAGAGTATTTGCCAAACTTTAAAGAATCATTTTTGAACAGAAGCTACTGTGCTTGGAGGGTAATAAGATGAGATAA